>NW_026968543.1:0-86324 GCF_028390025.1 Pseudophryne corroboree
CAACCTTTTGGTTAATAGCCGAACACACTAACCGATTGCGCCACAGAGACACTTTGCAAAAAGTACATACTGACAAAGGCTAATAAGCATACATCTAGAACATTTCCAAGAAAAACATTAAAAAATCAATAATCTGGAGAGTTTTTGTAAGATGTTTCTTCCATCAACCAACGAATAAACACATTGGTACTTTCCCATGATGAGTGAGTGCTTCAGGATCTCTTGCACTTACATGTGCAGCAGAGTACTGCAATGGAAGCATGCTGGACCCATAACCCAGAGGTAGGCAGATTGAAACTATCCTTTGCTATATGCATTTTTTTTTGTTAATTTAAGTAATCAAAACTGGGATTGATATTTTTGCTCTTTTATTTTTACTTAAAGTACAATAACTTTTACCATTTTAATTTGTTTTAATAGTATATTGACAGTATAGTTTTCTTTCAAAAATCCACTTAATTTTCTTTACCCTATTATTAAAATGGTAATTGACAAAAAAAACTACATTGTCACCAGAAGAGCAATACAAAATGTACAAGTGATATATTAAAATCATCTTTCCAGCTTGAATTTCAATGATGCATTGGGGCAACAATTTTGTGAGAAACATCTTCACCCTTAAATAAAGATTTTCGTAATTCCTTACCTGTGTGCTAATTAGATATCACCTTGTTTTCACATTAAACAGACTTCCACATGAGAAAGCAGCAAGGATGCAGTGGCGTTAATGTTTCCTGGTTTCAACCTGTATTATTTCAGTAGACATTGAAATGAGGATGCATCTTGCTGCCTTTCCAATGAAGCAAGTTTAATTTAGTAATAGGTGAAAAATCATCCCTACAAAGGTGTTAATCAGAGACTTGGCTTTGTGGACACTTTTCAGAGAACAAATTTGTTAGCATAAAAATAAAGCCAGAAAATGAAGAGCTGTTTAATCACGCAATTTGATTTTTTTGCCAGCATATTTCTTTTTCTCTGCAACCCACTGCTAAATTGTGCTTCCTAGATGTTTTTAGAAAATCATTGAATCAAATCTAACTCTGATTACATCAGAGAAGGCCAGGTACCCTACACAATAAGAGGGGGTATGACATTTGACTTGTCTACTTAAAGATCACCAAAATCTGATAACAAGGTCAATTACGTCCCTGGGTGGGATTGAACCACCAACCTTTTGGTTAATAGCCGTACACACTAACTGATTGCGCCACAGAGACACTTTGCAAAAGTACATACTGACAAATGCTAATAAGCATTCATCTAAAACGTTTCCTAGAAAAACTTAAAAAAGTCAATAATCTGGAGAGTTTTTGTAAGATGTTTCTTCTATCAACCAACGAAGAAACACATTGATACTTTCCCATGATGAGTGAGTGCTTCAGGATCTCTTGCACTTACATGTGCAGCAGAGTACAGCAATGGAAGCATGCTGGGCCCATAACCCAGAGGTAGGCAGATTGAAACTATCCTCTGCTATATGCATTTTTTTTTGTTAATTAAAGTAATCCAAAACTGGGATTGATATTTTGGCTCTTTTATTTTTACTTAAAGTACAATAACTTTTACCATTTTAATTTGTTTTAATAGTATATTGACAGTATTGTTTTCTTTCAAAAATCCACTTCATTTTCTTTACCCTATTATTAAAATGGTAATTGACAAAAACAAACTACATTGTCACCAGAAGAGCAATACAAAATGTACAAGTGATATATTAAAATCATCTTTCCAGCTTGAATTTCAATGATGCATTGGGGCAACGATTTTGTGAGAAACATCTTCACCCTTAAATAAAGATTTTCTTAATTCCTTACCTGTGTGCTAATTAGATATCACCTTGTTTTCACATTAAACAGACTTCCACATGAGAAAGCAGCAAGGATGCAGTGGCGTTAATGTTTCCTGGTGTCAACCTGTATTATTTCAGTAGACATTGAAATGAGGATGCATCTTGCTGCCTTTCCAATGAAGCAAGTTTAATTTAGTAATAGGTGAAAAACCATCCCTACAAAGGTGTTAATCAGAGACTTTGCTTTGTGGACACTTTTCAGAGAACAAATTTGTTAGCATAAAAATAAAGCCAGAAAATGAAGAGCTGTTTAATCACTCAATTGGATTTTTCTGCCAGCATATTTCTTTTTCTCTGCAACCCACTGCTAAATTGTGCTTCCTAGCTGTTTTTATAAAATCACTGAATCAAATCTAACTCTGATTACATCAGAGAAGGCCAGGTACCCTACACCATAACAGGGGGTTTGAAATTTTGACTTGTCTACTTAAAGATCACCAAAATCTGATAACAATGTCAATTACGTACCTGGGTGGGATTGAACCACCAACCTTTTGGTTAATAGCCGTACACACTAACTGATTGCGCCACAGAGACACATTGCAAAAGTATATACTGACAAGGGCTAATAAGCATTCATCTAAAACGTTTCCTAGAAAAACTTTAAAAAGTCAATAATCTGGAGAGTTTTTGTAAGATGTTTCTTCCATCAACCAACGAAGAAACACATTGGTACTTTCCCATGATGAGTGAGTGCTTCAGGATCTCTTACACTTACATGTGCAGCAGAGTACTGCAATGGAAGCATGCTGGGCCCATAACCCAGAGGTAGGCAGATTGAAACTATCCTCTGCTATATGCATTTTTTTTTTGTTAATTAAAGTAATCCAAAACTGGGATTGATATTTTGTCTCTTTTATTTTTACTTAAAGTACAATAACTTTTACCATTTTAATTTGTTTTAATAGTATATTGACAGTATTGTTTTCTTTCAAAAATCCACTTAATTTTCTTTACCCTATTATTAAAATGGTAATTGACAAAAACAAACTACATTGTCACCAGAAGAGCAATACAAAATGTACAAGTGATATATTAAAATCATCTTTCCAGCTTGAATTTCAATGATGCATTGGGGCAACGATTTTGTGAGAAACATCTTCACCCTTAAATAAAGATTTTCTTAATTCCTTACCTGTGTGCTAATTAGATATCACCTTGTTTTCGCATTAAACAGACTTCCACATGAGAAAGCAGCAAGGATGCAGTGGCGTTAATGTTTCCTGGTGTCAACCTGTATTATTTCAGTAGACATTGAAATGAGGATACATCTTGCTGCCTTTCCAATGAAGCAAGTTTAATTTAGTAATAGGTGAAAAACCATCCCTACAAAGGTGTTAATCAGAGACTTGGCTTTGTGGACACTTTTCAGAGAACAAATTTGTTAGCATAAAAATAAAGCCAGAAAATGAAGAGCTGTTTAATCACGCAATTTGATTTTTTTGCCAGCATATTTCTTTTTCTCTGCAACCCACTGCTAAATTGTGCTTCCTAGATGTTTTTATAAAATCACTGAATCAAATCTAACTCTGATTACATCAGAGAAGGCCAGGTACCCTACAACATAACAGGGGGTATGAAATTTGACTTGTCTACTTAAAGATCACCAAAATCTGATAACAAGGTCAATTACGTCCCTGGGTGGGATTGAACCACCAACCTTTTGGTTAATAGCCGTACACACTAACTGATTGCGCCACAGAGACACTTTGCAAAAGTACATACTGACAAATGCTAATAAGCATTCATCTAAAACGTTTCCTAGAAAAACTTAAAAAAGTCAATAATCTGGAGCGTTTTTGTAAGATGTTTCTTCTATCAACCAACGAAGAAACACATTGGTACTTTCCCATGATGAGTGAGTGCTTCAGGATCTCTTGCACTTACATGTGCAGCAGAGTACAGCAATGGAAGCATGCTGGGCCCATAACCCAGAGGTAGGCAGATTGAAACTATCCTCTGCTATATGCATTTTTTTGTTTGTTAATTAAAGTAATCCAAAACTGGGATTGATATTTTGGCTCTTTTATTTTTACTTAAAGTACAATAACTTTTACCATTTTAATTTGTTTTAATAGTATATTGACAGTATTGTTTTCTTTCAAAAATCCACTTCATTTTCTTTACCCTATTATTAAAATGGTAATTGACAAAAACAAACTACATTGTCACCAGAAGAGCAATACAAAATGTACAAGTGATATATTAAAATCATCTTTCCAGCTTGAATTTCAATGATGCATTGGGGCAACGATTTTGTGAGAAACATCTTCACCCTTAAATAAAGATTTTCTTAATTCCTTACCTGTGTGCTAATTAGATATCACCTTGTTTTCACATTAAACAGACTTCCACATGAGAAAGCAGCAAGGATGCAGTGGCGTTAATGTTTCCTGGTGTCAACCTGTATAATTTCAGTAGACATTGAAATGAGGATGCATCTTGCTGCCTTTCCAATGAAGCAAGTTTAATTTAGTAATAGGTGAAAAACCATCCTTACAAAGGTGTTAATCAGAGACTTGGCTTTGTGGACACCTTTCAGAGAACAAATTTGTTAGCATAAAAATAAAGCCAGAAAATAAAGAGCTGTTTAATCACTCAATTGGATTTTTCTGCCAGCATATTTTTTTTCTCTGCAACCCACTGCTAAATTGTGCTTCCTAGCTGTTTTTATAAAATCACTGAATCAAATCTAACTCTGATTACATCAGAGAAGGCCAGGTACCCTACACCATAACAGGGGGTTTGAAATTTTGACTTGTCTACTTAAAGATCACCAAAATCTGATAACAAGGTCAATTAGGTCCCTGGGTGGGATTGAACCACCAACCTTTTGGTTAATAGCCGTACATACTAACTGATTGCGCCACAGACACACTTTGCAAAAGTACATACTGACAAAGGCTAATAAGCATTCATCTAAAACGTTTCCTAGAAAAAATTAATAAAGTCAATAATCTGGAGAGTTTTTGTAAGATGTTTCTTCTATCAACCAACGAAGAAACACATTGGTACTTTCCCATGATGAGTGAGTGCTTCAGGATCTCTTACACTTACATGTGCAGCAGAGTACTGCAATGGAAGCATGCTGGGCCCATAACCCAGAGGTAGGCAGATTGAAACTATCCTCTGCTATATGCATTTTTTTTTTGTTAATTAAAGTAATCCAAAACTGGGATTGATATTTTGTCTTTTATTTTTACTTAAAGTACAATAACTTTTACCATTTTAATTTGTTTTAATAGTATATTGACAGTATTGTTTTCTTTCAAAAATCCACTTAATTTTCTTTACCCTATTATTAAAATGGTAATTGACAAAAACAAACTACATTGTCACCAGAAGAGCAATACAAAATGTACAAGTGATATATTAAAATCATCTTTCCAGCTTGAATTTCAATGATGCATTGGGGCAACGATTTTGTGAGAAACATCTTCACCCTTAAATAAAGATTTTCTTAATTCCTTACCTGTGTGCTAATTAGATATCACCTTGTTTTCGCATTAAACAGACTTCCACATGAGAAAGCAGCAAGGATGCAGTGGCGTTAATGTTTCCTGGTGTCAACCTGTATTATTTCAGTAGACATTGAAATGAGGATACATCTTGCTGCCTTTCCAATGAAGCAAGTTTAATTTAGTAATAGGTGAAAAACCATCCCTACAAAGGTGTTAATCAGAGACTTGGCTTTGTGGACACTTTTCAGAGAACAAATTTGTTAGCATAAAAATAAAGCCAGAAAATGAAGAGCTGTTTAATCACGCAATTTGATTTTTTTGCCAGCATATTTCTTTTTCTCTGCAACCCACTGCTAAATTGTGCTTCCTAGATGTTTTTATAAAATCACTGAATCAAATCTAACTCTGATTACATCAGAGAAGGCCAGGTACCCTACAACATAACAGGGGGTATGAAATTTGACTTGTCTACTTAAAGATCACCAAAATCTGATAACAAGGTCAATTACGTCCCTGGGTGGGATTGAACCACCAACCTTTTGGTTAACAGCCGTACACACTAACTGATTGCGCCACAGAGACACTTTGCAAAAGTACATACTGACAAATGCTAATAAGCATTCATCTAAAACGTTTCCTAGAAAAACTTAAAAAAGTCAATAATCTGGAGCGTTTTTGTAAGATGTTTCTTCTATCAACCAACGAAGAAACACATTGGTACTTTCCCATGATGAGTGAGTGCTTCAGGATCTCTTGCACTTACATGTGCAGCAGAGTACAGCAATGGAAGCATGCTGGGCCCATAACCCAGAGGTAGGCAGATTGAAACTATCCTCTGCTATATGCATTTTTTTGTTTGTTAATTAAAGTAATCCAAAACTGGGATTGATATTTTGGCTCTTTTATTTTTACTTAAAGTACAATAACTTTTACCATTTTAATTTGTTTTAATAGTATATTGACAGTATTGTTTTCTTTCAAAAATCCACTTCATTTTCTTTACCCTATTATTAAAATGGTAATTGACAAAAACAAACTACATTGTCACCAGAAGAGCAATACAAAATGTACAAGTGATATATTAAAATCATCTTTCCAGCTTGAATTTCAATGATGCATTGGGGCAACGATTTTGTGAGAAACATCTTCACCCTTAAATAAAGATTTTCTTAATTCCTTACCTGTGTGCTAATTAGATATCACCTTGTTTTCACATTAAACAGACTTCCACATGAGAAAGCAGCAAGGATGCAGTGGCGTTAATGTTTCCTGGTGTCAACCTGTATAATTTCAGTAGACATTGAAATGAGGATGCATCTTGCTGCCTTTCCAATGAAGCAAGTTTAATTTAGTAATAGGTGAAAAACCATCCTTACAAAGGTGTTAATCAGAGACTTGGCTTTGTGGACACCTTTCAGAGAACAAATTTGTTAGCATAAAAATAAAGCCAGAAAATAAAGAGCTGTTTAATCACTCAATTGGATTTTTCTGCCAGCATATTTTTTTTCTCTGCAACCCACTGCTAAATTGTGCTTCCTAGCTGTTTTTATAAAATCACTGAATCAAATCTAACTCTGATTACATCAGAGAAGGCCAGGTACCCTACACCATAACAGGGGGTTTGAAATTTTGACTTGTCTACTTAAAGATCACCAAAATCTGATAACAAGGTCAATTAGGTCCCTGGGTGGGATTGAACCACCAACCTTTTGGTTAATAGCCGTACATACTAACTGATTGCGCCACAGAGACACTTTGCAAAAGTACATACTGACAAAGGCTAATAAGCATTCATCTAAAACGTTTCCTAGAAAAAATTAATAAAGTCAATAATCTGGAGAGTTTTTGTAAGATGTTTCTTCTATCAACCAACGAAGAAACACATTGGTACTTTCCCATGATGAGTGAGTGCTTCAGGATCTCTTGCACTTACATGTGCAGCAGAGTACAGCAATGGAAGCATGCTGGGCCCATAACCCAGAGGTAGGCAGATTGAAACTATCCTCTGCTATATGCATTTTTTTGTTTGTTAATTAAAGTAATCCAAAACTGGGATTGATATTTTGTCTCTTTTATTTTTACTTAAAGTACAATAACTTTTACCATTTTAATTTGTTTTAATAGTATATTGACAGTATTGTTTTCTTTCAAAAATCCACTTCATTTTCTTTACCCTATTATTAAAATGGTAATTGACAAAAACAAACTACATTGTCACCAGAAGAGCAATACAAAATGTACAAGTGATATATTAAATTCATCTTTCCAGCTTGAATTTCAATGATGCATTGGGGCAACAATTTTGTGAGAAACATCTTCACCCTTAAATAAAGATTTTCTTAATTCCTTACCTGTGTGCTAATTAGATATCACCTTGTTTTCACATTAAACAGACTTCCACATGAGAAAGCAGCAAGGATGCAGTGGCGTTAATGTTTCCTGGTTTCAACCTGTATTATTTCAGTAGACATTGAAATGAGGATGCATCTTGCTGCCTTTCCAATGAAGCAAGTTTAATTTAGTAATAGGTGAAAAATCATCCCTACAAAGGTGTTAATCAGAGACTTGGCTTTGTGGACACTTTTCAGAGAACAAATTTGTTAGCATAAAAATAAAGCCAGAAAATGAAGAGCTGTTTAATCACGCAATTTGATTTTTTTGCCAGCATATTTCTTTTTCTCTGCAACCCACTGCTAAATTGTGCTTCCTAGATGTTTTTATAAAATCATTGAATCAAATCTAACTCTGATTACATCAGAGAAGGCCAGGTACCCTACACAATAAGAGGGGGTATGACATTTGACTTGTCTACTTAAAGATCACCAAAATCTGATAACAAGGTCAATTACGTCCCTGGGTGGGATTGAACCACCAACCTTTTGGTTAATAGCCGTACACACTAACTGATTGCGCCACAGAGACACTTTGCAAAAGTACATACTGACAAATGCTAATAAGCATTCATCTAAAACGTTTCCTAGAAAAACTTAAAAAAGTCAATAATCTGGAGAGTTTTTGTAAGATGTTTCTTCTATCAACCAACGAAGAAACACATTGATACTTTCCCATGATGAGTGAGTGCTTCAGGATCTCTTGCACTTACATGTGCAGCAGAGTACAGCAATGGAAGCATGCTGGGCCCATAACCCAGAGGTAGGCAGATTGAAACTATCCTCTGCTATATGCATTTTTTTTTGTTAATTAAAGTAATCCAAAACTGGGATTGATATTTTGGCTCTTTTATTTTTACTTAAAGTACAATAACTTTTACCATTTTAATTTGTTTTAATAGTATATTGACAGTATTGTTTTCTTTCAAAAATCCACTTCATTTTCTTTACCCTATTATTAAAATGGTAATTGACAAAAACAAACTACATTGTCACCAGAAGAGCAATACAAAATGTACAAGTGATATATTAAAATCATCTTTCCAGCTTGAATTTCAATGATGCATTGGGGCAACGATTTTGTGAGAAACATCTTCACCCTTAAATAAAGATTTTCTTAATTCCTTACCTGTGTGCTAATTAGATATCACCTTGTTTTCACATTAAACAGACTTCCACATGAGAAAGCAGCAAGGATGCAGTGGCGTTAATGTTTCCTGGTGTCAACCTGTATTATTTCAGTAGACATTGAAATGAGGATGCATCTTGCTGCCTTTCCAATGAAGCAAGTTTAATTTAGTAATAGGTGAAAAACCATCCCTACAAAGGTGTTAATCAGAGACTTTGCTTTGTGGACACTTTTCAGAGAACAAATTTGTTAGCATAAAAATAAAGCCAGAAAATGAAGAGCTGTTTAATCACTCAATTGGATTTTTCTGCCAGCATATTTCTTTTTCTCTGCAACCCACTGCTAAATTGTGCTTCCTAGCTGTTTTTATAAAATCACTGAATCAAATCTAACTCTGATTACATCAGAGAAGGCCAGGTACCCTACACCATAACAGGGGGTTTGAAATTTTGACTTGTCTACTTAAAGATCACCAAAATCTGATAACAATGTCAATTACGTACCTGGGTGGGATTGAACCACCAACCTTTTGGTTAATAGCCGTACACACTAACTGATTGCGCCACAGAGACACATTGCAAAAGTATATACTGACAAGGGCTAATAAGCATTCATCTAAAACGTTTCCTAGAAAAACTTTAAAAAGTCAATAATCTGGAGAGTTTTTGTAAGATGTTTCTTCCATCAACCAACGAAGAAACACATTGGTACTTTCCCATGATGAGTGAGTGCTTCAGGATCTCTTGCACTTACATGTGCAGCAGAGTACTGCAATGGAAGCATGCTGGGCCCATAACCCAGAGGTAGGCAGATTGAAACTATCCTCTGCTATATGCATTTTTTTTTTGTTAATTAAAGTAATCCAAAACTGGGATTGATATTTTGTCTCTTTTATTTTTACTTAAAGTACAATAACTTTTACCATTTTAATTTGTTTTAATAGTATATTGACAGTATTGTTTTCTTTCAAAAATCCACTTCATTTTCTTTACCCTATTATTAAAATGGTAATTGACAAAAACAAACTACATTGTCACCAGAAGAGCAATACAAAATGTACAAGTGATATATTAAAATCATCTTTCCAGCTTGAATTTCAATGATGCATTGGGGCAACGATTTTGTGAGAAACATCTTCACCCTTAAATAAAGATTTTCTTAATTCCTTACCTGTGTGCTAATTAGATATCACCTTGTTTTCGCATTAAACAGACTTCCACATGAGAAAGCAGCAAGGATGCAGTGGCGTTAATGTTTCCTGGTGTCAACTTGTATTATTTCAGTAGACATTGAAATGAGGATGCATCTTGCTGCCTTTCCAATGAAGCAAGTTTAATTTAGTAATAGGTGAAAAACCATCCCTACAAAGGTGTTAATCAGAGACTTGGCTTTGTGGACACTTTTCAGAGAACAAATTTGTTAGCATAAAAATAAAGCCAGAAAATGAAGAGCTGTTTAATCACTCAATTGGATTTTTTTTGCCAGCATATTTTTTTTCTCTGCAACCCACTGCTAAATTGTGCTTCCTAGCTGTTTTTTTATAAAATCACTGAATCAAATCTAACTCTGATTACATCAGAGAAGGCCAGGTACCCTACACAATAAGAGGGGGTTTGAAATTTTGACTTGTCTACTTAAATATCACCAAAATCTGATCACAAGGTCAAATACGTTCCTGGGTGGGATTGAACCACCAACCTTTTGGTTAATAGCCTTACACACTAACCAATTGCACCACAGAGACACTTTGCAAAAAGTACATACTGACAAAGGCTAATAAGCATTCATCAAGAACGTTTCCTAGAAAAACTTTAAAAAGTCAATAATCTGGAGAGTTTTTGTAAGATGTTTTTTCCATCAACCAATGAAGAAACACATTGGTACTTTCCCATGATGAGTGAGTGCTTCAGGATCTCTTGCACTTACATGTGCAGCAGAGTACTGCAATGGAAGCATGCTGGGCCCATAACCCAGAGATAGGCAGATTGAAACTATCCTTTGCTATATGCATTTTTTTTGTTAATTAAAGTAATCCAAAACTGGGATTGATATTTTTGCTCTTTTATTTTTACTTAAAGTACAATAACTTTTACCATTTTAATTTGTTTTAATAGTATATTGACAGTATTGTTTTCTTTCAAAAATCCACTTCATTTTCTTTACCCTATTATTAAAATGGTAATTGACAAAAACAAACTACATTGTCACCAGAAGAGCAATACAAAATGTACAAGTGATATATTAAAATCATCTTTCCAGCTTGAATTTCAATGATGCATTGGGGCAACGATTTTGTGAGAAACATCTTCACCCTTAAATAAAGATTTTCTTAATTCCTTACCTGTGTGCTAATTAGATATCACCTTGTTTTCACATTAAACAGACTTCCACATGAGAAAGCAGCAAGGATGCAGTGGCGTTAATGTTTCCTGGTGTCAACCTGTATTATTTCAGTAGACATTGAAATGAGGATGCATCTTGCTGCCTTTCCAATGAAGCAAGTTTAATTTAGTAATAGGTGAAAAACCATCCCTACAAAGGTGTTAATCAGAGACTTTGCTTTGTGGACACTTTTCAGAGAACAAATTTGTTAGCATAAAAATAAAGCCAGAAAATGAAGAGCTGTTTAATCACTCAATTGGATTTTTCTGCCAGCATATTTCTTTTTCTCTGCAACCCACTGCTAAATAGTGCTTCCTAGATGTTTTTATAAAATCACTGTATCAAATCTAACTCTGATTACATCAGAGAAGGCCAGGTACCCTACACCATAACAGGGGGTATAAAATTTGACTTGTCTACTTAAAGATCACCAAAATCTGATAACAAGGTCAATTACGTCCCTGGGTGGGATTGAACCACCAACCTTTTGGTTAATAGCCGTACACACTAACTGATTGCGCCACAGAGACACTTTGCAAAAGTACATACTGACAAAGGCTAATAAGCATTCATCTAAAACGTTTCCTAGAAAAACTTAATAAAGTCAATAATCTGGAGAGTTTTTGTAAGATGTTTCTTCTATCAACCAACGAAGAAACACATTGGTACTTTCCCATGATGAGTGAGTGCTTCAGGATCTCTTGCACTTACATGTGCAGCAGAGTACAGCAATGGAAGCATGCTGGGCCCATAACCCAGAGGTAGGCAGATTGAAACTATCCTCTGCTATATGCATTTTTTTGTTTGTTAATTAAAGTAATCCAAAACTGGGATTGATATTTTGGCTCTTTTATTTTTACTTAAAGTACAATAACTTTTACCATTTTAATTTGTTTTAATAGTATATTGACAGTATTGTTTTCTTTCAAAAATCCACTTAATTTTCTTTACCCTATTATTAAAATGGTAATTGACAAAAACAAACTACATTGTCACCAGAAGAGCAATACAAAATGTACAAGTGATATATTAAAATCATCTTTCCAGCTTGAATTTCAATGATGCATTGGGGCAACGATTTTGTGAGAAACATCTTCACCCTTAAATAAAGATTTTCTTAATTCCTTACCTGTGTGCTAATTAGATATCACCTTGTTTTCACATTAAACAGACTTCCACATGAGAAAGCAGCAAGGATGCAGTGGCGTTAATGTTTCCTGGTGTCAACCTGTATTATTTCAGTAGACATTGAAATGAGGATGCATCTTGCTGCCTTTCCAATGAAGCAAGTTTAATTTAGTAATAGGTGAAAAACCATCCTTACAAAGGTGTTAATCAGAGACTTGGCTTTGTGGACACCTTTCAGAGAACAAATTTGTTAGCATAAAAATAAAGCCAGAAAATAAAGAGCTGTTTAATCACTCAATTGGATTTTTCTGCCAGCATATTTTTTTTCTCTGCAACCCACTGCTAAATTGTGCTTCCTAGCTGTTTTTAAAAAATCACTGAATCAAATCTAACTCTGATTACATCAGAGAAGGCCAGGTACCCTACACCATAACAGGGGGTTTGAAATTTTGACTTGTCTACTTAAAGATCACCAAAATCTGATAACAAGGTCAATTAGGTCCCTGGGTGGGATTGAACCACCAACCTTTTGGTTAATAGCCGTACATACTAACTGATTGCGCCACAGAGACACTTTGCAAAAGTACATACTGACAAAGGCTAATAAGCATTCATCTAAAACGTTTCCTAGAAAAAATTAATAAAGTCAATAATCTGGAGAGTTTTTGTAAGATGTTCCTTCTATCAACCAACGAAGAAACACATTGGTACTTTCCCATGATGAGTGAGTGCTTCAGGATCTCTTGCACTTACATGTGCAGCAGAGTACAGCAATGGAAGCATGCTGGGCCCATAACCCAGAGGTAGGCAGATTGAAACTATCCTCTGCTATATGCATTTTTTTGTTTGTTAATTAAAGTAATCCAAAACTGGGATTGATATTTTGTCTCTTTTATTTTTACTTAAAGTACAATAACTTTTACCATTTTAATTTGTTTTAATAGTATATTGACAGTATTGTTTTCTTTCAAAAATCCACTTCATTTTCTTTACCCTATTATTAAAATGGTAATTGACAAAAACAAACTACATTGTCACCAGAAGAGCAATACAAAATGTACAAATGATATATTAAATTCATCTTTCCAGCTTGAATTTCAATGATGCATTGGGTCAACAATTTTGTGAGAAACATCTTCACCCTTAATTAAAGATTTTCTTAATTCCTTACCTGTGTGCTAATTAGATATCACCTTGTTTTCACATTAAACAGACTTCCACATGAGAAAGCAGCAAGGATGCAGTGGCGTTAATGTTTCCTGGTGTCAACTTGTATTATTTCAGTAGACATTGAAATGAGGATGCATCTTGCTGCCTTTCCAATGATGCAAGTTTAATTTAGTAATAGGTGAAAAACCATCCTTACAAAGGTGTTAATCAGAGACTTGGCTTTGTGGACACTTTTCAGAGAACAAATTTGTTAGCATAAAAATAAATCCAGAAAATGAAGAGCTGTTTAATCACTCAATTGGATTTTTCTGCCAGCATATTTTTTTTCTCTGCAACCCACTACTAAATTGTGCTTCCTAGCTGTTTTTTATAAAATCACTGAATCAAATCTAACTCTGATTACATCAGAGAAGGCCAGGTACCCTACACAATAAGAGGGGGTTTGAAATTTTGACTTGTCTACTTAAATATCACCAAAATCTGATCACAAGGTCAATTACGTCCCTGGGTGGGATTGAACCACCAACCTTTTGGTTAATAGCCGAACACACTAACCGATTGCGCCACAGAGACACTTTGCAAAAAGTACATACTGACAAAGGCTAATAAGCATACATCTAGAACATTTCCTAGAAAAACATTAAAAAATCAATAATCTGGAGAGTTTTTGTAAGATGTTTCTTCCATCAACCAACGAATAAACACATTGGTACTTTCCCATGATGAGTGAGTGCTTCAGGATCTCTTGCACTTACATGTGCAGCAGAGTACTGCAATGGAAGCATGCTGGACCCATAACCCAAAGGTAGGCAGATTGAAACTATCCTCTGCTATATGCATTTTTTTTTGTTAATTAAAGTAATCCAAAACTGGGATTGATATTTTGGCTCTTTTATTTTTACTTAAAGTACAATAACTTTTACCATTTTAATTTGTTTTAATAGTATATTGACAGTATTGTTTTCTTTCAAAAATCCACTTCATTTTCTTTACCCTATTATTAAAATGGTAATTGACAAAAACAAACTACATTGTCACCAGAAGAGCAATACAAAATGTACAAGTGATATATTAAAATCATCTTTCCAGCTTGAATTTCAATGATGCATTGGGGCAACGATTTTGTGAGAAACATCTTCACCCTTAAATAAAGATTTTCTTAATTCCTTACCTGTGTGCTAATTAGATATCACCTTGTTTTCACATTAAACAGACTTCCACATGAGAAAGCAGCAAGGATGCAGTGGCGTTAATGTTTCCTGGTGTCAACCTGTATTATTTCAGTAGACATTGAAATGAGGATGCATCTTGCTGCCTTTCCAATGAAGCAAGTTTAATTTAGTAATAGGTGAAAAACCATCCCTACAAAGGTGTTAATCAGAGACTTTGCTTTGTGGACACTTTTCAGAGAACAAATTTGTTAGCATAAAAATAAAGCCAGAAAATGAAGAGCTGTTTAATCACTCAATTGGATTTTTCTGCCAGCATATTTCTTTTTCTCTGCAACCCACTGCTAAATTGTGCTTCCTAGCTGTTTTTATAAAATCACTGAATCAAATCTAACTCTGATTACATCAGAGAAGGCCAGGTACCCTACACCATAACAGGGGGTTTGAAATTTTGACTTGTCTACTTAAAGATCACCAAAATCTGATAACAAGGTCAATTACGTACCTGGGTGGGATTGAACCACCAACCTTTTGGTTAATAGCCGTACACACTAACTAATTGCGCCACAGAGACACATTGCAAAAGTATATACCGACAAGGGCTAATAAGCATTCATCTAAAACGTTTCCTAGAAAAACTTTAAAAAGTCAATAATCTGGAGAGTTTTTGTAAGATGTTTCTTCCATCAACCAACGAAGAAACACATTGGTACTTTCCCATGATGAGTGAGTGCTTCAGGATCTCTTGCACTTACATGTGCAGCAGAGTACTGCAATGGAAGCATGCTGGGCCCATAACCCAGAGGTAGGCAGATTGAAACTATCCTCTGCTATATGCATTTTTTTTTTGTTAATTAAAGTAATCCAAAACTGGGATTGATATTTTGGCTCTTTTATTTTTACTTAAAGTACAATAACTTTTACCATTTTAATTTGTTTTAATAGTATATTGACAGTATTGTTTTCTTTCAAAAATCCACTTCATTTTCTTTACCCTATTATTAAAATGGTAATTGACAAAAACAAACTACATTGTCACCAGAAGAGCAATACAAAATGTACAAGTGATATATTAAAATCATCTTTCCAGCTTGAATTTCAATGATGCATTGGGGCAACGATTTTGTGAGAAACATCTTCACCCTAATATAAAGATTTTCTTAATTCCTTACCTGTGTGCTAATTAGATATCACCTTGTTTTCGCATTAAACAGACTTCCACATGAGAAAGCAGCAAGGATGCAGTGGCGTTAATGTTTCCTGGTGTCAACTTGTATTATTTCAGTAGACATTGAAATGAGGATGCATCTTGCTGCCTTTCCAATGAAGCAAGTTTAATTTAGTAATAGGTGAAAAACCATCCCTACAAAGGTGTTAATCAGAGACTTGGCTTTGTGGACACTTTTCAGAGAACAAATTTGTTAGCATAAAAATAAAGCCAGAAAATGAAGAGCTGTTTAATCACTCAATTGGATTTTTTTTGCCAGCATATTTTTTTTCTCTGCAACCCACTGCTAAATTGTGCTTCCTAGCTGTTTTTTTATAAAATCACTGAATCAAATCTAACTCTGATTACATCAGAGAAGGCCAGGTACCCTACACAATAAGAGGGGGTTTGAAATTTTGACTTGTCTACTTAAATATCACCAAAATCTGATCACAAGGTCAATTACGTTCCTGGGTGGGATTAAACCACCAACCTTTTGGTTAATAGCCTTACACACTAACCAATTGCACCACAGAGACACTTTGCAAAAAGTACATACTGACAAAGGCTAATAAGCATTCATCAAGAACGTTTCCTAGAAAAACTTTAAAAAGTCAATAATCTGGAGAGTTTTTGTAAGATGTTTCTTCCATCAACCAATGAAGAAACACATTGGTACTTTCCCATGATGAGTGAGTGCTTCAGGATCTCTTGCACTTACATGTGCAGCAGAGTACTGCAATGGAAGCATGCTGGGCCCATAACCCAGAGATAGGCAGATTGAAACTATCCTTTGCTATATGCATTTTTTTTGTTAATTAAAGTAATCCAAAACTGGGATTGATATTTTTGCTCTTTTATTTTTACTTAAAGTACAATAACTTTTACCATTTTAATTTGTTTTAATAGTATATTGACAGTATTGTTTTCTTTCAAAAATCCACTTAATTTTCTTTACCCTATTATTAAAATGGTAATTGACAAATACAAACTACATTGTCACCAGAAGAGCAATACAAAATGTACAAGTGATATATTAAAATCATCTTTCCAGCTTGAATTTCAATGATGCATTGGGGCAACGATTTTGTGAGAAACATCTTCACCCTTAAATAAAGATTTTCGTAATTCCTTACCTGTGTGCTAATTAGATATCACCTTGTTTTCACATTAAACAGACTTCCACATGAGAAAGCAGCAAGGATGCAGTGGCGTTAATGTTTCCTGGTGTCAACCTGTATTATTTCAGTAGACATTGAAATGAGGATGCATCTTGCTGCCTTTCCAATGAAGCAAGTTTAATTTAGTAATAGGTGAAAAACCATCCCTACAAAGGTGTTAATCAGAGACTTGGCTTTGTGGACACTTTTCAGAGAACAAATTTGTTAGCATAAAAATAAACCAGAAAATGAAGAGCTGTTTAATCACTCAATTGGATTTTTTTGCCAGCATATTTTTTTTCTCTGCAACCCACTGCTAAATTGTGCTTCCTAGCTGTTTTTTTATAAAATCACTGAATCAAATCTAACTCTGATAACATCAGAGAAGGCCAGGTACCCTACACAATAAGAGGGGGTTTGAAATTTTGACTTGTCTACTTAAATATCACCAAAATCTGATCACAAGGTCAATTACGTCCCTGGGTGGGATTGAACCACCAACCTTTTGGTTAATAGCCTTACACACTAACCAATTGCACCACAGAGACACTTTGCAAAAGTACATACTGACAAAGGCTAATAAGCATTCATCTAGAACGTTTCCTAGAAAAACTTTAAAAAGTCAATAATCTGGAGAGTTTTTGTAAGATGTTTCTTCCATCAACCAATGAAGAAACACATTGGTACTTTCCCATGATGAGTGAGTGCTTCAGGATCTCTTGCACTTACATGTGCAGCAGAGTACTGCAATGGAAGCATGCTGGGCCCATAACCCTGAGGTAGGCAGATTGAAACTATCCTTTGCTATATGCATTTTTTTTGTTAATTAAAGTAATCCAAAACTGGGATTGATATTTTTGCTCTTTTATTTTTACTTAAAGTACAATAACTTTTACCATTTTAATTTGTTTTGATAGTATATTGACAGTATTGTTTTCTTTCAAAAATCCACTTAATTTTCTTTACCCTATTATTAAAATGGTAATTGACAAAAACAAACTACATTGTCACCAGAAGAGCAATACAAAATGTACAAGTGATATATTAAAATCATCTTTCCAGCTTGAATTTCAATGATGCATTGGGGCAACGATTTTGTGAGAAACATCTTCACCCTTAAATAAAGATTTTCTTAATTCCTTACCTGTGTGCTAATTAGATATCACCTTGTTTTCACATTAAACAGACTTCCACATGAGAAAGCAGCAAGGATGCAGTGGCGTTAATGTTTCCTGGTGTCAACCTGTATTATTTCAGTAGACATTGAAATGAGGATGCATCTTGCTGCCTTTCCAATGAAGCAAGTTTAATTTAGTAATAGGTGAAAAACCATCCCTACAAAGGTGTTAATCAGAGACTTGGCTTTGTGGACACTTTTCAGAGAACAAATTTGTTAGCATAAAAATAAAGCCAGAAAATGAAGAGCTGTTTAATCACTCAATTGGATTTTTTTGCCAGCATATTTCTTTTTCTCTGCAACCCACTGCTAAATTGTGCTTCCTAGCTGTTTTTATAAAATCACTGAATCAAATCTAACTCTGATTACATCAGAGAAGGCCAGGTACCCTACACCATAACAGGGGGTTTGAAATTTTGACTTGTCTCCTTAAAGATCACCAAAATCTGATCACAAGGTCAATTACGTCCCTGGGTGTGATTGAATTACCAACCTTTTGGTTAGTAGCCGTACACACTAACTGATTGCGCCACAGAGACACTTTGCAGAAGTAAATACTGACAAAGGCTAATAAGCATTCATCTAAAACGTTTCCTAGAAAAACTTTAAAAAGTCAATAATCTGGAGAGTTTTTGTAAGATGTTTCTTCCATCAACCAACGAAGAAACACATTGGTACTTTCCCATGATGAGTGAGTGCTTCAGGATCTCTTGCACTTACATGTGCAGCAGAGTACAGCAATGGAAGCATGCTGGGCCCATAACCCAGAGGTAGGCAGATTGAAACTATCCTCTGCTATATGCATTTTTTTTTGTTAATTAAAGTAATCCAAAACTGGGATTGATATTTTGCCTCTTTTATTTTTACTTAAAGTACAATAACTTTTACCAATTAATTTGTTTTAATAGTATATTGACAGTATTGTTTTCTTTCAAAAATCCACTTAATTTTCTTTACCCTATTATTAAAATGGTAATTGACAAAAACAAACTACATTGTCACCAGAAGAGCAATACAAAATGTACAAGTGATACATTAAAATCATCTTTCCAGCTTGAATTTCAATGATGCATTGGGGCAACGATTTTGTGAGAAACATCTTCACCCTTAAATAAAGATTTTCTTAATTCCTTGCTTGTGTGCTAATTAGATATCACCTTGTTTTCACATTAAACAGACTTCCACATGAGAAAGCAGCAAGGATGCAGTGGCGTTAATGTTTCCTGGTGTCAACTTGTATTATTTCAGTAGACATTGAAATGAGGATGCATCTTGCTGCCTTTCCAATGAAGCAAGTTTAATTTAGTAATATGTGAAAAACCATCCCTACAAAGGTGTTAAACAGAGACTTGGCTTTGTGGACACTTTTCAGAGAACAAATTTGTTAGCATAAAAATAAAGCCAGAAATGAAGAGCTGTTTAATCACTCAATTGGATTTTTTTGCCAGCATATTTCTTTTTCTCTGCAACCCACTGCTAAATTGTGCTTCCTATCTGTTTTTATAAAATCACTGAATCAAATCTAACTCTGATTACATCAGAGAAGGCCAGGTACCCACACCATAACAGGGGGTTTGAAATTTTGACTTGTCTACTTAAATATCACCAAAATCTGATCACAAGGTCAATTACATCCCTGGGTGGGATTGAACCACCTACCTTTTGGTTAATAGCCGAACACACTAACCGATTGCGCCACAGAGACACTTTGCAAAAAGTTCATACTGACAAAGGCTAATAAGCATTCATCTAGAACGTTTCCTAGAAAAACTTTAAAAAGTCAATAATCTGGAGAGTTTTTGTAAGATGTTTCTTCCATCAACCAACGAAGAAACACATTGGTACTTTCCCATGATGAGTGAGTGCTTCAGGATCTCTTGCACTTACATGTGCAGCAGAGTACTGCAATGGAAGCATGCTGGGCCGATAACCCAGAGGTAGGCAGATTGAAACTATCCTCTGCTATATGCATTTTTTTTTAATTAAAGTAATCCAAAATTGGGATTGATATTTTAGCTCTTTTATTTTTACTTAAAGTACAATAACTTTTACCATTTTAATTTGTTTAATAGTATATTGACAGTATTGTTTTCTTTCAAAAATCCACTTAATTTTCTTTACCCTATTATTAAAATGGTAATTGACAAAAACAAACTACATTGTCACCAGAAGAGCAATACAAAATGTACAAGTGATATATTAAAATCATCTTTCCAGCTTGAATTTCAATGATGCATTGGGGCAACGATTTTGTGAGAAACATCTTCACCCTTAAATAATGATTTTCTTAATTCCTTACCTGTGTGCTAATTAGATATCACCTTGTTTTCACATTAAACAGACTTCCACATGAGAAAGCAGCAAGGATGCAGTGGCGTTAATGTTTCCTGGTGTCAACCTGTATTATTTCAGTAGATATTGAAATGACGATGCATCTTGCTGCCTTTCCAATGAAGCAAGTTTAATTTAGTAATAGGTGAAAAACCATCCCTACAAAGGTGTTAAACAGAGACTTGGCTTTGTGGACACTTTTCAGAGAACAAATTTGTTAGCATAAAAATAAAGCCAGAAAATGAAGAGCTGTTTAATCACTCAATTGGATTTTTTTGCCAGCATATTTCTTTTTCTCTGCAACCCACTGCTAAATTGTGCTTCCTATCTATTTTTATAAAATCACTGAATCAAATCTAACTCTGATTACATCAGAGAAGGCCAGGTACCCACACCATAACAGGGGGTTTGAAATTTTGACTTGTCTACTTAAATATCACCAAAATCTGATCACAAGGTCAATTACATCCCTGGGTGGGATTGAACCACCTACCTTTTGGTTAATAGCCGAACACACTAACCGATTGCGCCACAGAGACACTTTGCAAAAAGTTCATACTGACAAAGGCTAATAAGCATTCATCTAGAACGTTTCCTAGAAAAACTTTAAAAAGTCAATAATCTGGAGAGTTTTTGTAAGATGTTTCTTCCATCAACCAACGAAGAAACACATTGGTACTTTCCCATGATGAGTGAGTGCTTCAGGATCTCTTGCACTTACATGTGCAGCAGAGTACTGCAATGGAAGCATGCTGGGCCGATAACCCAGAGGTAGGCAGATTGAAACTATCCTCTGCTATATGCATTTTTTTTTAATTAAAGTAATCCAAAATTGGGATTGATATTTTAGCTCTTTTATTTTTACTTAAAGTACAATAACTTTTACCATTTTAATTTGTTTAATAGTATATTGACAGTATTGTTTTCTTTCAAAAATCCACTTAATTTTCTTTACCCTATTATTAAAATGGTAATTGACAAAAACAAACTACATTGTCACCAGAAGAGCAATACAAAATGTACAAGTGATATATTAAAATCATCTTTCCAGCTTGAATTTCAATGATGCATTGGGGCAACGATTTTGTGAGAAACATCTTCACCCTTAAATAAAGATTTTCTTAATTCCTTACCTGTGTGCTAATTAGATATCACCTTGTTTTCATATTAAACAGACTTCCACATGAGAAAGCAGCAAGGATGCAGTGGCGTTAATGTTTCCTGGTGTCAACCTGTATTATTTCAGTAGATATTGAAATGACGATGCATCTTGCTGCCTTTCCAATGAAGCAAGTTTAATTTAGTAATAGGTGAAAAACCATCCCTACAAAGGTGTTAATCAGATACTTGGCTTTGTGGACACTTTTCAGAGAACAAATTTGTTAGCATAAAAATAAAGCCAGAAAATGAAGAGCTGTTTAATCACTCAATTGGATTTTTTTGCCAGCATATTTCTTTTTCTCTGCAACCCACTGCTAAATTGTGCTTCCTAGCTGTTTTTATAAAATCACTGAATCAAATCTAACTCTAATTACATCAGAGAAGGCCAGGTACCCTACACCACAAGAGGGGGTTTGAAATTTTGACTTGTCTACTTAAAGATCACCAAAATCTGATAACAAGGTCAATTAGGTCCCTGGGTGGGATTGAACCACCAATCTTTTGGATAATAACCGAACACACTAACTGATTGCGCCACAGTGACACTTTGCAAACGTACATTCTGACAAACGCTAATAAGCATTCATCTAGAACGTTTCCTAGAAAAACTTTAAAAAGTCAATAATCTGGAGAGTTTTTGTAAGATGTTTCTTCCATCAATCAACGAAGAACATTCAAGCTGATTTCTTGCAGCAGCTGGGCACTGTAACAGCTCCAGAGCTGCTCTGTAAGGCAACTAAAAGGGTGTGGGCCCTGCAGCACTACCTGTAGTTCGCATTGTGCGTTGGAAGGCACAAAGTAAGCAGACGGGAGAGGTCAGGATAGTGCGCAAGGGCATAGAAGGGAGCGGCTCAAGAAAAGAGAAGTGGAAACAGACAGCAAACTAGGCTGGAGAAAGACCTGAGACAAAGAGATCTGAATTATACGAGAGCCGACCAGAGGAAACACAAATTATGCAGTCAAGTTTCCCACATTTGGGGAAATCGCAGGAGCAGCACACCCAGAGTGCAATGGGTGAGCCTTTCCCTGGGAGAAGCACCTTCCTGATCATAGTATCTCACCTGGCAGGTAAGTAGGAGTTGGGCTAGAGCTAGGGAGGGTCGCTGCTCGGGCACCCCCCTGTCAAGTGAAGGAGATCCAACTGAGGCAGCTCAAGGGAACTCTCGAAAGAAGAACAAGGCTAGAGGAAGATCTGAGACAAAGAAATCTGACTTTTACCAGAGCTGAGCAGAGGAAAGCACAAACACAGTCCCCCACTACCACAAATAATGCAGTCGAGTTTCCCACATTTGGGGAAATCACAGGGGTCAGCATACCCAGAATGCAATGAATGAACCTCACCCTGGGAGAACAATCTTCATGACCATGGTATCTCCTATGCAAAATAAGTATGATTTGGGATAGGGCTGGGGAGGGCCGCTGCTCAGGCACATCTCTGTCAAGTAAAGGAGATTCAACTGAGGCAGCACAAGGGAACTCTCATCTGGGGACAACAACTGCAGGGAGAACACATATTTTCAGATGAACATGGGAGGGCAGAAGGCTGCCTAATACTGAAGCACCCCCAAACAACAAACCAAATGCAACAACTAGTGCAAGCATTCCTGGGGGAAGGCCTGCAGCAGATTGATTTGCATATGGTAATGCCATCCAAGCAGTGGGTCAAAGTTGGCTTCAACCCTCGTCTGCATATGAAAAGAGAAAAGGGGCGTGCAGGGCATGGCGGCCTTTTGCGGCGCTTGGGTGACCCTTAGTTCGCATTAAACACCCCCACCCTCCTTCGGTGTGGGGCTCATGTTGGCAATGCCCCAGCCCCTGAAGCATTCAAGCTGATTTCTTGCAGCAGCTGGGCACTGTAACAGCTCCAGAGCTGCTCTGTGAGGCAAGTAAAAGGGTGTGGGCCCTGCAGCACTACCTGTAGTTTGCATTGTGTGTTGGAAGGCACAAAGTAAGCAGACGGGAGAAGTCAGGATAGTGCGCAAGGGCATAGAAGGGAGCGGCTCAAGAAAAGAGAAGTGGAAACAGACAGCAAACTAGGCTGGAGAGAGACCTGAGACAAAGAGATCTGAATTATACGAGAGCCGACCAGAGGAAACACAAATTATGCAGTCAAGTTTCCCACATTTGGGGAAATCACAGGGGCAGCACACCCAGAGTGCAATGGGTGAGCCTTGCCCTGGGAGAAGCACCTACATGATCATAGTATCTCACCTGGCAGGTAAGTAGGAGTTGGGCTAGAGCTGCGAAGGGTCGCTGCTCGGGTACCCCCCTGTCAAGTGAAGGAGATCCAACTGAGGCAGCACAAGGGAACTCTCGAAAGAGGAACAAGGCTAGAGGAAGATCTGAGACAAAGAAATCTGATTTTTACCAGAGTTGACCAGAAGAAAGCACAAACACAGTCCCCCACTACCACAAATAATGCAGTTGAGTTTCCCACATTTGGGGAAATCACAGGGGTCAGCATACCCAGAATGCAATGAATGAACCTCACCCTGGGAGAACAATCTTCATGACCATGGTATCTCCTATGCAAAATAAGTATGATTTGGGATAGGGCTGGGGAGGGCCGCTGCTCAGGCACATCTCTGTCAAGTAAAGGAGATTCAACTGAGGCAGCACAAGGGAACTCTCATCTGGGGACAACAACTGCAGGGAGAACACATATTTTCAGATGAACATGGGAGGGCAGAAGGCTGCCTAATACTGAAGCACCCCCAAACAACAAACCAAATGCAACAACTAGTGCAAGCATTCCTGGGGGAAGGCCTGCAGCAGATGGATTTGCATATGGTGATGTCATCCAAGCAGTGGGTCAAAGTTGGCTTCAACCCTCGTCTGCATATGAAAAGAAAAAAGGGATGTGCAGGGCATGGCGTCCTTTTGTGGCGCTTGGATGACCCCTAATTCGCATTAAACATCTCCACCCTCCTTCGGTGTGGGGCTCATGTTGGCTATGCCCCAGCCCCTGAAGCATTCAAGATGATTTCTTGCAGCAGCTGGGCACTGTAGCAGCTCCAGAGCTTCTCTGTAAAGCATGTAAAAGGGTGTGGGCCCTGCAGCACTACCTGTAGTATGCATTGTGCGTTGGAAGGCACAAAGTAAGCAGACGGGAGAGGTCAGGATAGTGCGCAAGGGCATAGAAGGGAGCGGCTCAAGAAAAGAGAAGTGGAAACAGACAGCAAACTAGGCTGGAGAAAGACCTGAGACAAAGAGATCTGAATTATATGAGAGCCGACCAGAGGAAACACAAATTATGCAGTCAAGTGTCCCACATTTGGGGAAATCGCAGGAGCAGCACACCCAGAGTGCAATGGGTGAGCCTTGCCCTGGGAGAAGCACCTTCCTGATCATAGTATCTCACCTGGCAGGTAAATAGGAGTTGGGCTAGAGCTGGGGAGGGTCGCTGCTCGTGCACCCCACTGTCAAGTGAAGGAGATCCAACTGAGGCAGCACAAGGGAACTCTCGAAAGAAGAACAAGGCTAGAGGAAGATCTGAGACAAAGAAATCTGACTTTTACCAGAGCTGACCAGAGGAAAGCACAAACACAGTCCCCCACTACCACAAATAATGCAGTTGAGTTTCCCACATTTGGGGAAATCACAGGGGTCAGCATACCCAGAATGCAATGAATGAACCTCACCCTGGGAGAACAATCTTCATGACCATGGTATCTCCTATGCAAAATAAGTATGATGTGGGATAGGGCTGGGGAGGGCCGCTGCTCAGGCACATCTCTGTCAAGTAAAGGAGATTCAACTGAGGCAGCACAAGGGAACTCTCATCTGGGGACAACAACTGCAGGGAGAACACATATTTTCAGATGAACATGGGAGGGCAGAAGGCTGCCTAATACTGAAGCACCCCCAAACAACAAACCAAATGCAACAACTAGTGCAAGCAATCCTGGGGGAAGGCCTGCAGCAGATTGATTTGCATATGGTAATGCCATCCAAGCAGTGGGTCAAAGTTGGCTTCAACCCTCGTCTGCATATCAAAAAAGAGAAAAGGGGCGTGCAGGGCATGGCGGCCTTTTGCGGCGCTTGGATGACCCCTAGTTTGCATTAAACACCTCCACCCTCCTTCGGTGTGGGGCTCATGTTGGCTATGCCCCAGCCCCTGAAGCATTCAAGCTGATTTCTTGCAGCAGCTGGGCACTGTAACAGCTCAAGAGCTGCTCTGTAAGGCAAGTAAAAGGGTGTGGGCCCTGCAGCACTACCTGTAGTTTGCATTGTGCATTGGAAGGCACAAAGTAAGCAGACGGGAGAAGTCAGGATAGTGCGCAAGGGCATAGAAGGGAGCGGCTCAAGAAAAGAGAAGTGGAAACAGACAGCAAACTAGGCTGGAGAGAGACCTGAGACAAAGAGATCTGAATTATACGAGAGCCGACCAGGGGAAACACAAATTATGCAGTCAAGTGTCCCACATTTGGGGAAATTGCAGGAGCAGCACACCCAGAGTGCAATGGGTGAGCCTTGCCCTGGGAGTAGCACCTTCATGATCATAGTATCTCACCTGGCAGGTAAGTAGGAGTTGGGCTAGAGCTGGGGAGGGTCGCTGCTCGGGCACCCCCCTGTCAAGTGAAGGAGATCCAACTGAGGCAGCACAAGGGAACTCTTGAAAGAGGAACAAGGCTAGAGGAAGATCTGAGACAAAGAAATCTGACTTTTATCAGAGCTGACCAGAGGAAAGCACAAACACAGTCCCCCTCTACCACAAATAATGCAGTCGAGTTTCCCACATTTGGGGAAATCACAGGGGTCAGCATACCCAGAATGCAATGAATGAACCTCACCCTGGGAGAACAATCTTCATGACCATGGTATCTCCTATGCAAAATAAGTATGATTTGGGATAGGGCTGGGGAGGGCCGCTGCTCAGGCACATCTCTGTCAAGTAAAGGAGATTCAACTGAGGCAGCACAAGGGAACTCTCATCTGGGGACAACAACTGCAGGGAGAACACATATTTTCAGATGAACATGGGAGGGCAGAAGGCTGCCTAATACTGAAGCACCCCCAAACAACAAACCAAATGCAACAACTAGTACAAGCATTCCTGGGGGAAGGCCTGCAGCAGATGGATTTGTATAGGGTGATGTCATCCAAGCAGTGGGTCAAAGTTGGCTTCAACCCTCATCTGCATATGAAAAGAGAAAAGGGGCGTGCAGGGCATGGCGGCCTTTTGCGGCGCTTGGATGACCCCTAGTTCGCATTAAACACCTCCACCCTCATTCGGTGTGGGGCTCATGTTGGCTATGCCCCAGCCCCTGAAGCATTCAAGCTGATTTCTTGCAGCAGCTGGGCACTGTAACAGCTCCAGAGCTGCTCTGTAAGGCAAGTAAAAGGGTGTGGGCCCTGCAGCACTACCTGTAGTTCGCATTGTGCGTTGGAAGGCACAAAGTAAGCAGACGGGAGAAGTCAGGATAGTGCGCAAGGGCATAGAAGGGAGCGGCTCAAGAAAAGAGAAGTGGAAACAGACAGCAAACTAGGCTGGAGAGAGACCTGAGACAAAGAGATCTGAATTATATGAGAGCCGACCAAGGGAAACACAAATTATGCAGTCAAGTTTCCCACATTTGGGGAAATCAAAGGGGCAGCACACCCAGAGTGCAATAGGTGAGCCTTGCCCTGGGAGAAGCACCTACAGCAATATCGGCAGTGTTCATTCCCGGAGTCCTCAACTGGGAAGCGGATTTCCTCAGTCGTCAGTACGTTCACGCTGGAGAGTGGAGAGGCCGCAGCAGAAATGTCTGCACTGGTGTCAGTAGGTGACTGAGGCAGGGATGACTGGGAGATAGTGGGTGACTGAAGCATGTATGACTGGGAGATAGTGGGTGACTGAGGCCGGGGTGACTGGGAGATAGTCAGTGACTAAGGCAGGGGTGATAGGGATATAGTGGATGACTGTGGCAGGGGTGACAGGGACAGTAGGAGACTGAGGCAGGGGTGACAGGGATAGTGGGTGACTGAGGCAGGGGTGATAGGGTGACAGTGGGTGACTGAGGCAGAGGTGACAGGGATAGTGGG
Source organism: Pseudophryne corroboree (assembly GCF_028390025.1). Lineage (NCBI taxonomy): Eukaryota > Metazoa > Chordata > Amphibia > Anura > Myobatrachidae > Pseudophryne > Pseudophryne corroboree. The sequence goes on from NW_026968543.1 coordinate 27,742, forward strand.
TGACTGAGGTAGGGGTGATATGGAGATAGTGGTTGACTGAGGCAGGGGTGACAGAGATAGTGGGTGACTAAAGCAGGGGTGACTGGTATAGTGGGTGACTGAGGCAGGGGTCGCAGGTATAGTGGTTAACTGAGGCAGCGGTGACTGGGAGATAGTGGGTAACTGGGGCAGGGGTGACAGGGAAAGTGTGTGACTCAGGCAGGGGTGATAGGGAGATAGTGGGCAGCAGATCACTGCCTCGCTGACAGCAGCACATCCCTGCTTCACTGACAGCAGCACATCCCTGCCTCATTGACAGCAGCACATACCTGCCTCACTTATAGCAGCACATCCCTGCCTCACTGGCAGCAGCAGATCCCTGCCTCACTGGCAGCAGCAGATCACTGCTTCACTGACAGCAGCACATCCCTGCCTCACTGGCAGCAGCAGATCCCTGCCTTACTGACAGCTGTATATAGGGCCTAATTCAGACCTGATCTCTGCTGTGCATATTCACACAACAGGAGATCAGGTCTGAAGTGTGTGTGTGTGTGCTGGTGCCGCAGTGCACCGGCACATGCCAGAGATGCGATCAGCATCTCTGCCCAGTGAGCGCCTCTGCCAACACATACTTATCTTGCATATGAGATCTCTTGTTCATGAAGATAGTTCTCACAGGGTGAGGTTCATCCATTACATTTTAAAGTAGGAAGGTACAAATTACATATTCAAATTACATATATGTGCTGGATTCAAATGTTTTCCCCCCTTCCTTTCTCAATTGTGCCCATCAGCAGCTATTCTAATGTTGCTGCCAATGGGTGTGACACATTCATTTCTTCTGTGGGGTACACTAGACTCCACAAGGATTCACATTGGGGTGTAGAGTAGGATCTTGATCTGAGGCACCAACAGGCTCAAAGCTTTTGACTGTTCCCAAGATGCTCAGCGCCCCCTGCTCTATAACCTCGCTTCCATGAACAGGGAGCTCAGTTTGTAGTTGGTGCCTTCAGTAGCAGGACACTTAACAGGGGGCTGCCTCAGGCAGCCTATACTTAGCTATTAATTTTGACAAGAAAAGAAGAACTTTTTTTATAAGAATGTACAAGGGCTGCAGCAGGCTAGGTCTAATAGACATCTTTACTGCAGCTCCATCACTCCCTGCGGCGCAGTATACTCCCGTGCCCTGGTTGCTGGGTCACTGCAGCAGAGGCTCCGGTTTCTTCCTAAGGTCAGTCACACACACACCGCCCTCCGGGATCACGAGGCCGCTGATGAAAGGGAGGTAAGGGGCTTCTGTGCCCACACTATACCGTGATCCAGCGTGGCAGTAGGGGGCGGGCCGTGTGCGCACTGGCGTGGACACTGATTACTGGGCAGCCGCTCCACTAGCCACCAGGGACAGTTAAGGAGCACAGCTCTGGGGGTTTTTCTCCTATATTAACCCCATTTTGTACTACCTGCAGTGCATTGTGATAGGTAATAGAGCCTGATTCAGGTTGGATTGCAATCACAATAAGCAATCCAACTGCAAAAATTGCTAAGAGCATACGCATGCGCCTGCATTTTCTGTGACTGTCAATCGGTGTGGCGGGGGGGGGGTCAGCAACACTCCATTTCAAAGTCGGAGATGGAGCGGTGCGGGGGCAGGGCTTCAACGGAGAAACAGGAGGCGTGGTCAGAGCGGCTGCATGACATCACATGCAGGCGTTGCGATCACAAAAATGGTGGCGGCTTCCTGCGCACACGTACAGTCTGCACCAACAGGAGGCTAACCCATTTTTTATGATCACGCTGAACTGCACTGAGACTGCAATTTCAGCGTGGTCAAGAAGGGAGGCGGCATGCTGGGTGGCCATGCCCTGTGATGGGTGGCCCCAGCATGCGAACCAAAGGATTGCAAATTCTGTTACTTAGCAGAATTTGCAATCCTTACTGAATTAGGCCATTGATTACAAAATTGTAAACAATATTTGAAGTTTTTCTTCAGGGACTAACACAAAAGATGCTTGGGGCTACTAACACATGGGTAAGCCACGTAAAGCTTCCCATGGGTCAGTGGCATCACAACGGGGTTGCGGCACACACCCGAGTGTCACCCGCCAAGTGGGGTGACACCAAAGTGCCGGCTCTTCTTCAGTGATAGAATATGGGTGTTTCACTGTGACATTACGTGCAACACCCAGTTTCTGTCACTGTGCAGAAGCCAGCACCACTCACACACTAGTCCCCGGGTACAGCCCCCAACCCCCGGGATACCCGCAGCAACAAAATGGTGATTCAGGCCACGCCCCTACCTATGAGACCATGCCTCCTTTTTACCATTGCGCTGCTTATCTGCGCGCACTGCATTACAATCTCCCTCGCCGCCTCTCTGGGTGTCACCAGTGATAGTGACACCTCTGCCATGCTTGTAGCAGCTGGTCCTAAGATCTACGCCTCCAGCCCTGAGTGTTTTCCCTTGTGACTTGTTGATCATCATAGCGAAGCAGATGCTTACAGAAAACTGCAGGGGCTTAGATTGAAAAGAAAAACATTGACGAACCCATCATTTCAGCGACAGGGTCTGCCACACGACTGACTGAAATGACTGGTTGGTTTGGGCCCCCACCAAAAAAGAATCAATCAATCTCTCCTTGCACAAACTGGCTCTACAGAGGCAAGATGTCCACCTCATCATCCTCCGATTCCTCACCCCTTTCACTGTGTACATCCCCCTCCTCACAGATTATTAATTCGTCCCCACTGGAATCCACCATCTCAGATCCCTGTGTACTTTCTTGAGGCAAATGCTGGTGAATGTCTCCACGGAGGAATTGATTATAATTAATTTTGATGATCATCATCTTCTCCACATTTTCTGGAAGTAACCTTGTACGCCGATTGCTGACAAGGTGAGCGGCCGCACTAAACACTCTTTCGGAGTACACACTGGAGGGAGGGCAACTTAAGTAGAATAAAGCCAGTTTGTGCAAGGGCCTCCAAATTGCCTCTTTTTCTCCACCATTCTTTCAAAGGTGACAGAATCATATGCAGTGACAGTAGACGACATGTCAGTAATCGTTGCCAGGTCCTTCAGTCTGGACCAGATGTCAGCACTCACTCCAGACTGCCCTGCATCACCGCCAGCGGGTGGGCTCGGAATTCTTAGCCTTTTCCTCGCACCCCCAGTTGCGGGAGAATGTGAAGGAGGAGCTGTTGACGGGTCACGTTCCGCTTGACTTGACAATTTTCTCACCAGCAGGTCTTTGAACCTCTGCAGACTTGTGTCTGCCGGAAAGAGAGATACAATGTAGGTTTTAAATCTAGGATCGAGCACGGCGGCCAAAATGTAGTGCTCTGATTTCAACAGATTGAATCCTGGTTAAGCAAATTAAGGGCTCCATCCACAAGTCCCACATGCCTAGTTGAATCGCTCTGTTTTAGCTCCTCCTTCAATGTCTCCAGCTTCTTCTGCAAAAGCCTGATGAGGGGAATAACCTGACTCAGGCTGGCAGTGTCTGAACTGACTTCACGTGTGGAAAGTTCAAAGGGTTGCAGAACCTTGCACAACGTTGAAATCATTCTCCACTGCGCTTGAGTCAGGTGCATTCCCCCTCCTTTGCCTATATCGTGGGCAGATGTATAGGCTTGAATGGCCTTTTGCTGCTCCTCCATCCTCTGAAGCATATAGAGGGTTGAATTCCACCTCGTTACCACCTCTTGCTTCAGATGATGGCAGGGCAGGTTCAGGAATGTTTGGTGGTGCTCCAGTCTTCGGCATGCGGTGGCTGAAGGCAGAAAGTGGCCCGCAATTCTTCGGGCCACCGACAGCATCTCTTGCACGCCCCTGTCGTTTTTTAAATAATTCTGCACCACCAAGTTCAATGTATGTGCAAAACATGGGACGTGCTGGAATTTGCCCAGATGTAATGCACGCACAATATTGGTGGCGTTGTCCGATGTCACAAATCCCCAGGAGAGTTCAATTGGGGTAAGCCATTCTGCGATGATGTTCCTCAGTTTCCGTAAGAGGTTGTCAGCTGTGTGCCTCTTATGGAAAGCGGTGATACAAAGCGTAGCCTGCCTAGGAACGAGTTGGCAATTGCGAGATGCTGCTACTGGTGCCGCCGCTGCTGTTCTTGCTGCGGGAGGCAATACATCTACCCAGTGGGCTGTCACAGTCATATAGTCCTGAGTCTGCCCTGCTCCACTTAACCACAGACAAGTGGACATTGGGTACAACTGCATTTTTTAGGACACTGGTGACTCTTTTTCTGAGGTCTGTGTACATTTTCGGTATCGCCTGCCTAGAGAAATGGAACCTAGAGGGTATTTGGTACCGGGGACACAGTACCTCAATCAAGTCTCTAGTTGCCTCTAAATTAACGATGGATACCGGAACCACGTTTCTCACCACCCAGACCTGAGTTATCCGCTTTGCAGCAGGATGACTGCTGTGATATTTCATCTTCCTCGCAAAGGACTGTTGGACAGTCAATTGCTTACTTGAAGAAGTACAAGTGGTCTTCCGACTTCCCCTCTGGGATGACGATCGACTCCCAGCAGCAACAACAGCAGCGCCAGCAGCAGTAGGCGTTACACTCAAGGATGCATCGGAGGAATCCCAGGCAGGAGAGGACTCGTCAGAGTTGCCAGTGACATGGCCTGCAGGACTATTGGCTCTCCTGTCTAAGGAGGAAATTGACACTGAGGGAGTTGGTGGTGTGGTTTGCAGGAGCTTGGTTACAAGAGGAAGGGATTTAGTGGTTAGTGGACTGCTTCCGCTGTCATCCAAAGTTTTTGAACTTGTCACTGACTTATGATGAATGCGCTGCAGGTGACATATAAGGGAGGATGTTCCGAGGTGGTTAACGTCCTTATCCCTACTTATTACAGCTTGACAAAGGCAACACACGGCTTGACACCTGTTGTCCGCATTTGTGTACAGGATGCATACCTTCATGTCCCCATTTATCCACCTCATCAGGCGTAACTCAGATTTGCGGTACAGGACTGTCATTGCCAATTTCAGACGTTGCTGTTTGGTCTCTCCATGGCCCTGAGAATTTTCACCAAGGTAATGGCGGAAATGATGGTGCTCCTGTGCAAGCAAGGTGTCACAATTATCCCGTACTTGGGCGATCTCATAAAAGCGAGATCAAGAGAGCAGTTGCTGAACAGCGTATCACTTTCACTGAATGTGTTACAGCAACACGGCTGGATTCTCAATATCCCGAAGTCGCAGTTGATTCCTACTACTCGTCTGTCTTTCTTGGGCATGATTCTGGACACAGACCAGAAGAGGGTTTATCTCCTGATAGAAAAGGCCCAGGAACTCATGACTCTTGTCAGGAACCTATTGAAACCAAAACAGGTGTCAGTGCATCACTGCACTCGAGTCCTGGGAAAGATGGTGGCATCATACGAGGCCATTCCAATCGGCAGGTTCCATGCGAGGACTTTCCAATGGGACCTACTGGACAAGTGGTCCGGGTCACATTTACAGATGCACTGGTTGATCACCCTGTCCCCCAGGGTCAGGGTATCACTCTTGTGGTGGCTGCAGAGTGCTCACCTTCTCGAGGGACGCAGATTCAGCATTCAGGGCTGGATCCTGGTGACCACAGACGCAAGCCTCCAAGGTTGGGGAGCAGTCACACAGGGAAGAAATTTCCAAGGTCTTTGGTCAAGTCAAGAGACTTGTCTTCACATCAACATCCTGGAACTAAGGGCCATATACAATGCCCTACGTCAAGCGGAGACCTTACTTTGCGACCAACCGGTTCTGATCCAGTCAGACAACGTCACCGCAGTGGCTCATGTAAACCGCCAAGGCGGCACAAGAAGCAGAGTGGCGATGGCACAAGCCACCAGAATTCTTCGCTGGGTGGAGAATCACGCAAGCGCACTGTCAGCAGTGTTCATTCCGGGAGTGGACAACTGGGAAGCAGACATCCTCAGCAGACACGACCTACATCCGGGAGAGTGGGGACTTCATCAGGAAGTCTTTGCACAGATTACAAGTCGGTGGGAACTGCCACAGATAGACATGATGCCGTCCCGGCTCAACAAAAAGCTACAGAGGTATTGCGCAAGGTCAAGAGACCCTCAGGCAGTAGCTGTAGACGCCCTAGTGACACCGTGGGTGTTCCGGTCGGTCTATGTATTTCCTCCTCTTCCTCTCATACCCAAGGTGTTGAGGATAATAAGACAAAGAGGAGTGAGAACAATCCTCATTGTTCCAGATTGGCCACGGAGGACCTGGTATCCGGATCTGCAGGAAATGCTCACAGAAGATCTGTGGCCTCTCCCTCTAAGACAGGACCTGTTGCATCAGGGGCCCTGTCTGTTCCAAGACTTACCGCGGCTGCGTTTGACGGCATGGCGGTTGAATGCCGGATCCTAGCATTCCGGTTGAGGTCATCCCTACGCTGATAAAGGCTAGGAAGGATGTAACGTTAAAACATTACACCGTATATGGCGAAATTATGTTTCTTGGTGTGAGGCCAGGAATGCTCCTACGGAAGAATTCCATCTGGGCCGTTTCCTTCACTTCCTACAAACTGGAGTGAATTTGGGCCTAAAATTAGGCTCTATTAAGGTCCAGATTTCGGCCTTATCCATTTTCTTTCAAAAAGAATTGGCTTCTCTTCCAGAAGTTCAGACTTTTGTAAAAGGAGTGCTGCATATTCAGCCTCCTTTTGTGCCTCCGGTGGCACCTTAGGACCTTAACGTGGTGTTAAGTTTTCTAAAATTACACTGGTTTGAACCACTTAAAACAGTGGAGTTAAAATATCTCACATGGAAGGTGGTCATGTTATTAGCCTTGGCTTCGGCTAGGCGAGTGTCGGAATTAGCGGCTTTGTCACATAAAAGCCCATATTTGGTATTCCATGTGGATAGAGCGGAATTGCAGACCCGTCCTCAATTCCTACCAAAAGTGGTCTCATCTTTTCATATGAACCAACCTATTGTGGTGCCTGTGGCTACGCGTGACTTGGAGGATTCCGAGTTACTTGATGTGGTTAGGGCTTTGAAAATTTACGTGGCCAGGACGGCTAGAGTCAGGAAAACTGAAGCGCTGTTTGTCCTGTATGCAACCAACAAGATTGGTGCCCCTGCTTCAAAGCAGGCTATTGCTCGCCGGATTTGTAACACGATTCAGCAAGCGCATTCTATGGCTGGATTGCAGTTACTGAAATCGGTCAAGGCCCATTCCACGAGGAAAGTGGGCTCTTCTTGGGCGGCTGCCCGAGGGGTCTCGGCACTACAGCTGTGTCAAGCTGCTACTTGGTCGGGTTCACACACCTTTGCAAAATACTATAAGTTTGATACCCTGGCTGAGGAGGAACTCATGTTTGCTCAATCGGTGCTGCAGAGTCATCCGCACTCTCCCGCCCGTTTTGGAGCATTGGTATAATCCCCATGGTCCTCACGGAGTCCCCAGCATCCTCTAGGACGTTAGAGAAAATAAGATTTTAAACCTACTGGTAAATCTTTTTCTCGTAGTCCGTAGAGGATGCTGGGCGCCCGTCCCAAGTGCGGACTACTTCTGCAATACTTGTATATAGTTATTGCTTCAATAAGGGTTATGTTATAGTTGCATCGGTCCTGCACTGATGCTATGTTGTTTTTTCATACTGATAACTGGGTAGTTTATCACAAGTTATACGGTGTGATTGGTGTGGCTGGTATGAATCTTGCCCTGGATTAACAAAATCCTTTCCTCATACTGTCCGTCTCCTCTGGGCACAGTTTCTCTAACTGTGGCATAGAGGGAGGAGCCAGTGCACACCCAGAACTAAAGTCTTTCTTAAAGTGCCCATGTCTCCTGTGGAGCCCGTCTATCCCCATGGTCCTTACGGAGTCCCCAGCATCCTCTACGGACTACGAGAAAAAGATTTACCGGTAGGTTTAAAATCTTATTTTCTACTTTATTCTTTTCTATCCTAGTTTATTACGACCAACTCTCATCCAAGGAGTTTGATATTCTACTACCTGCATGCAATTTAAATTGCTTAAATTGTTTATATGGTTGATTTGTCCTTCACAATCCATAATCTGCAACTTGGATGTACTTGTATCATTGAAAATCTTATAATAAAAATGTATATACAGATACTCAACCTGTATATTGAAAAAAAAAAAAAAGTTATAAGACATATGCATTCAATATTTGAAGAAACAAAATAAAATAAAGCTATCTATTGGGTTTCACTAACAAGCACATTGGAAGACTTGACTACTGTTAAAAGACATGCATTACATGGTATAGAGCCACAAACCACAATGTAGTAAAATAAAAACAAACTTACATGTGTATCAAACCTATGTGAGGCTTACATTGATAGTGCAAGATCAACACTCTATCAACTGTGCAAACTAGACTGCACATAAATGCCATAAAATTTATCTGAGATTTTAGTAAATAAGGCCCGTTGCTGTCCGGGTCACGCAGCCGTCACGGCCCGCCCCCATACGGTCCGGTCATGTCTGCGTTGTCCTGACTGTGCCCCCAAAATGGCGGCACAACGCCGCTGGCCCGACTCCTCCTGCCCAGTGACCGCCTCTGCCTGTCAATCAGGCAGAGGCGCTCACTGGGCAGAGATGCTGATCGCATCTCTGGCATGTGCCGGTGCACTGCGGCACCAGCACACACGCACTTCAGACCTGATCTCCTGTTGTGTGAATATGCACAGCAGGGATCAGGTCTGAATTAGGCCCTATATACAGCTGTCAGTAAGGCAGGGATGTGCTGCTGCCAGTGAGGCAGGGATGTGCTGCTGGTAGTGAAGCAGTGATGTGCTGCTGTCAGCGAAGCAGTGCTGTGCTGCTGTCAGCGAGACAGGGATGTGCTGCTGTCAGCGAGGCAGGGATGTGCTGCTGTCAGCGAAGCAGGGATGTGCTGCTGTCAGCGAAGCAGGGATGTGCTGCTGTCAGCGAAGCAGGGATGTGCTGCTGTCAGCGAGGCAGGGATGTGCTGCTGTCAGCGAGGCAGGGATGTGCTGCTGTCAGCGAGGCAGGGATGTGCTGCTATAAGTGAGGTAGGGATGTGCTGCTGTCATTGAAGCAGGAATGTGCTGCTGCAGTGAGGCAGAGATATGCAGCCCACTATCTCCCTATCACCCCTGCCTGAGTCACACACTTTCCCTGTCACCCCTGCCTCAGTTACCCACTATCTCCCAGTCACCGCTGCCTCAGTCAACCACTATATCTGCGATCCCTGCCTCAGTCACCCACTATACCAGTCACCCCTGCTTTAGTCACCCACTGTCACCCTATCACCCCTGCTTCAGTCACCCACTATCCCTGTCAACCCTGCCTCAGTCACCCACTATCTCCCAGTCACCCCTGCCTCAGTCAGCCACTATCCCTGTCACCCCTGCCTCAGTCTCTTACTGTCCCTGTCACCCCTGCCACAGTCATCCACTATCTCCCTATCACCCCTGCCTTAGTCATTTATTATACCTGTCACCCACTTTCTTCCCATACTTACCCAACCCCTTCCTATCACCCCTCCCTCAGTAACCCACTATCTCCCTGTCACCCACTATCTCCCAGTCACCCCGGCCTCAGTCACCCACTATCTCCCACTCATACATGCTTCAGTCACCCACTATCTCCCAGTCATCCCTGCCTCAGTCACCTACTGACACCAGTGCAGACATTTCTGCTGCGGCCTCTCCACTCTCCAGCGTGAACGTCCTGACGACTGAGGAAATCCGCTTCCTAGTTGAGGACTCCTGGAATGAACACTGCCGATATTGCTGTCAGATGACTTTCTACCCAACGGAGGATTTTTGATACTTCCAGCTTTGCCATGCAGTTTCGAGTGCCGCCTTGATGATTTGTGTACACTACCGTGGTGGCGTTGTCAGATTGTACTTGAACAGGCCTGTTCTGTACTAGAGGCAGGGCCAGTGTCAATTAATTGAACACTGCCTGCAATTCCAGAATGTATATCAGGAGGAGAGATTCCTCCCTGGTCCACCGACCCTGGAGAAAGTGTTGCTCCAACACCATGGCCCAGCCCAAAAGACTGGCATCCATTGTCAAGAGGACACAGTTGGAGATCCAGAAGGGATGGCCCCTGCTCAACTGTTGGTCCTGTAGCCACCAGCTCAGTGTCAGACGAACCTCCGGAGTCAAGGAGATCATTTGAGACATCATCCGATGAGGCAGGCAGGCACTTGGAGAGGATTAACCTCTGCAGAGGGCGGTAATGAAATTGAGCGTACTCTACCATATCGAAAGCCGACACCATGAGGTCTAGTACTTGCATCGCCGTGTGTATCAACACTCTTGGGCGAGAGAGGACGATACTGTCCTGAATTTTCAGGACTTTCTCTGGAGACAGAAACAATTGTTGGCTGTGTGTGTCCAGCAGTGCCCCTAGGTGCACAATGTTCCGAGCAGGGACCAGCGAGGACTTTTTTCAGTTGAATAGCCACCCGTGGACTTTTAGGAATTGGACCGCCAGTTCCAGATAACTGTGGAGAACCTCTTGGGAGTTCACCAGGATCAGCAAGTCGTCCAGATTTGTCAGGATCCTGATTCTCTGATGGTGAAGGGTCGTCATCACGGCCATGACCTTGGTGAATATCCGAGGTGCCGTGGCCAAACCAGAAGGCAGGACTTGAAATCCAAAAACAAACCAGGCACAACACTGCTTAGCTTCCATCATCAGATGAGATTGGACCAGTGGCGTAACTACTGCCCCCGCAGTCCTCGCGGTGGCTTGGGGGCGAGGGGCTGCGGGGGCGCCACTGATTTACAGCAGACTGACATGCGGACGAGCGTCCGCATGTCAGTCTGCAGTCTCCTTCCCTCCGCCGCTTTTTGGAGGGACACGGAGGGCACACAGCGTGCCTCCCTGTGTCCCTCCTGCTGCATCATCTCCGGCGGCCGCGGGTCTAATAGGGGGAAGTGCCGTCCGTGAGCTCTAATTGGCTCACGAACCGGCACTTCCCCCTATTAGACCCGCGGCCGCCGGAGATGATGCAGCAGGAGGGACACAGGAGAGACGAGCTGTGCCCTCCGTGTCCCTCCAAAAAGCGACGGCGGGGGGGGGGGGTAAATATCTGGCACTGGGGGCATATATGGCACGGGGGGGGGAGGAATATCTGGCACTGGGGCATTTCTGGCACTGGGGGGAATATCTGGCACTGGGGGCATATCTGGCACTGGGGGGGATATCTGGCACTGGGGCATATATGGCACTGGGGGGGAATATCTGGCACTGGGGGCATATATGGCACGGGGGGGGGTATCTGGCACTGGGGGCATATATGGCACGGGGGGCAAATATGGCACTGGGGGGAATATCTGGCACTGGGGGCATATATGGCACTGGGGGGGAATATCTGGCACTGGGGGCACATGTGTACCTGGCACATGGGGGGGACGACTATATTTGGCACTGGGGCATGTAAGTACCTGGCACCGTGGGGGAATATCTGGCACTGGGGACATATGTGGCACTGGGAGCACTGCCCTAGCAACAAAGACTACCTCCTAGCAACGAGCATGACACCCAGTGCATGAAACATCTGGCAACGAGCATGACACCCAGTGCATGAAACACCTGGCAACGAGCATGACACCCAGTGCATGAAACCCCTGGCAACGAGCATGACACCCTGAGCATGAAAACCCCTGGCACCGTGCATGGAACCAAGAGCATGAAACCCCTGGAAACGAGCATGACACCCAGTGCATGAAACCCCTGACAACGAGCAGGTAATTGAAAAGTAATTAGAAGCCTTACTGTAGACTTAATGTGTAATGGGCATTACGGTGTGTGGCATAATGTATCACGGACATTGCGGTGTGTGTCATAATGTGTCGCAGGCATTACGGTGTATGGTATACTATATCGCGGGCATTGTGATATGTGGTATAATGTCTCAGGGTCATTGCAGTGTGTGGCATAATGTATCACGGACATTGCGGTGTGTGTCATAATGTGTCAGGCATTACGGTGTGTGGTATACTATATCACGGGCATTGTGGTATGTGGTATAATGTCTCAGGGTCATTGCAGTGTGGCATAATACATAACGGGCATTGCGATGTGTGGCATAGGGTATAACGGGCAGGGCATTGCGGTATGTGTCACAGGCATTACGGTGTATGGTATACTATATCACGGGCATTGTGGTATAATGTCTCAAGGTCATTGCAGTGTGTGGCATAATGTGTCACAGGCATTGTATGTGCTATAATGTATCGGGCATTGCAGTGTGTGGCATAATGTATCACGGACATTGCGGTGTGTGTCATAATGTGTCACAGACATTGTATGTGCTATAATGTATCAGGGGCATTGCAGTGTGTAGCATAATGTATAACGGGCATTGCGATTCCTGTCATAATGTGTCACAGGCATTACGGTGTGTGGCATAATGTGTCACAGACATTACGGTGTGTGGCATAATGTGTCGGGGGCATTACAGTGTGTGCATATTGTGTCGTGCATTATTGTGTGCGGCATAATGTCTAAGGGCCATTGCAGTATGTGGCATAATGTATACTGGGCATTACTATAAGGAGGAAAAATGACAAATAATGTAAGGGGCATGAATCAGGATTATTTTTCTTTCCTGTGGTGGCCAACGTATGGGCGTGCAGGTTGCAAAACTGGGGTATAAGGTAGTCTTTTCCTGCAATGCCACGCCCCTTTATGCGAAATCACGCCCACTCCAACAAAACCACGCCCCTTTTTTTGCCGCGCACGCCTTAGGCGCGCGCATATTTATCCCTTTCTTGCTCCCAATTATGGAGCATGAAGGGGGGGGGGGGGGGGGGCGCCGAAGAATTTTTTGGCTTGGGGGAGAAAAATTTCTAGTTACGCCACTGGATTGGACATATCCAGTGTGATGCGGCTGTAGATGATTTTTGCTGTTTCTAACTTCTACATCAATGAATAAGTTTCAAAATAGAATGCATCAAGAGAACGGTGTTGGTAGTATAAAACTACCTACAGCACCTGGTATTCCCAGGTGGTCTCACATCCAAGAACAAACCAGGCCTAAGATCAGGTGATATTGGGCATATACAGTGTGGTGTGGCTGTAGATGAGCTTAGTGGTTTCTGTTAGAGTTCTTCTACTTCTAACTACTCGTACATAAATGAATAAGCGGACGATTTATTAAACCTGAGAAACACCTACTGTATTTGCACCTGCCAGTGACAACCTAATCTACCACTCACGCCGAGCATCAGGAGGACTTTAGACGTATCTCCGGATAAGGCTCGTTTGGAACGGTAAATTAGCACCAGAGCCGGGAGGGTTACAAAGACGGAAACCTGAGGCGGAGTGGTAATTAAAACTTAACATGGCCATGTCTTATAAAAACTGTGACTATATCCATTAATCCTACTGCTTCACGATGAAATTGCTGTTAATCTGATCAGCGTCATTTAAAGTGGACAAAAAAGCTGCTAAATACTATACGTACTATATATGATTGAAAGCAAGCCCTATTCCATATATCATACATTATCTAACGTTATAACATCTATCCTAAGATTACCATCACCAAAGAAAGGAAACAGCAGTAAACTAAATGAAACTAAGTAACCAGACATTGGACTCAGCTGTTGCAGTTGTAGCAGTTAAGTGAAACACTGGGACTCATTGAAACTATTGTATCTCTTTCTGTACTAAGAGGGCTAGCTAAACCAATTTGTGGAGCAGAGCATTTTCTTATATATTATTAATTGATGTCAATGTGGTTTTAGTTTTTTTATATATGTAAATTTGTTGTCAAGGCAAGGGAAAGATATTTTTTTTTTTTATTAATCTATATCCTTGGTACTATAATAGTACTAGTGAAGAATTATCATTGAGATAATAGTTAATTAATAAATTTATAATAATAAATCTGCAAGCGCTATCTGTACTTCTTTTGTTTTGATTTATTAAACCTGGTGAAATGATAATTTGCATGGTGATAAAGTACCAGCCAATCAGCTCCTAATTGCCATGTCACAGGCTGGGTTTGAAAAATGACAGTTAGGAGCTGACTGGCTGGTACTTTATCACCTTGCACTTTATCAGTTCACCAGGCTTAATAGATCTGCCCCAATGTTTCAAAATGGAATGCATCAAGAGAACGGTGTTGGTATTGTAAAAATACACACAGCTCCTGGTATTTCCTGGTGGTCTCCAATCCAAGTACTAAAACCAGGACCAACACTGCTCAGCTTCCATGATCAGGAGAGATTGGGCAAATCCAGTGTGCTGTGGCTGTAGATGACCTCGTGGTTTCTGTTAGAGCTCTTCTACTTCTAACTTCTGGTACATAAAAGAATATGTGTAAAAATTAAATGTACAGTACCAAGAAAAGGGTGTTGGTAGTTTAAAAACACCTAAATAATCTGATAATACATGGATGGGAGACTGCTTGGTAGTAACAAAGTCCAATACTGCTTTGCTTCAAAGATCAAATGAGATTGGGCATATCCAGCGTGGTGTGGCTTTAGATAAGCTTTGTGGTTTCTGTTAGAGCTCTTCTACTTCTAACTACTGGTACATTAATGAATATGTATAAGGTTGTAGTTTATCCAATATCCCTTTACTACCTTACCCCCCCCCCCTCCCCTCCCCTCCTTATAGCTTCCTTTGTTCTCTCCTCCTCGTGTGTGCGTTATTTGTTTTCTCATACGTCCTAGAGGATGCTGGGATCACATTAAGAACCATGGGGTATAGACGGGATCCGCAGGAGACATGGGCACTTTAAGACTTTCAAAGGGTGTGAACTGTCTCCTCCCTCTATGCCCCTCCTCCAGACTCCAGTTTTAGAATTGTGCCCAGTGAGACTGGATGCACTACAGGGGAGCTCTACTGAGTTTCTCTGAAAAGACTTATGTTAGTTTTTCTTATTTTCAGGGAGGCTGCTGGCAACAGTCTCCCTGCTTCGTGGAACTTAGGGGAGAGAAGTATGACCAACTTCTAGTGAGTTCAATGGCTCTGCTTCTGGCTGACAGGACACCATTAGCTCCTGAGGGTGCTGATCGCTGGGTACGCCTAGATGCCCACTCCCGTAGCCTGCCATCACCTCCTTACAGAGCCAGAAGTCAGAAGACAGGCGAGTAGCAGAAGAACAGAAGACTTCTTCTCCAGTGACGGCATTCTGAGGTACCACGCAGCGAGCGGAATGCTGTGCGCCATGCTTCCACACAAACACAGGCACTGCAGGGTGCAGGGCATGTGGGTGGGTGGGGGGGGGCACCCTGGGCAGCATAAATTCCTCACAAAAGGCTGGCAAAAGTGGACATTAGTGCCTGGGCACTGTCCTTACCCCGCCAGCGTAATTAATTATTTGTTTCTGAGCGGGACAGAAGCGTGCCATTACAGCGGCGGGGCTTCTTCCTCACCTCACCAGCACATCTATAGAGCGTTACAAGTCTATCACTATAGAGTTTATTATTTCCCAGACTGTGTACTTTTGGCGCTGGGTTGTGAGCTAAAAAATCCTCTCTGTCCCTCTGACAGATTTACTGTAGGTCTATCCCCCATAAGCCGATGTGTCTGTGGGTACTTGGTACATGTGTGTCAACATGTCGGTGGCTGAATGTTTTTCCCAAGAGGAAACTATATTAGGAATGCAGACATATGATGGTGGCCCTGTTGGCACCACCAATAACTGACTGGGTGAAAGTTTCAATAATATCAGAGTGAGGTTGGATAAATCTGTGTCCCAGACACAGACGTAGAGAATAGATGTGATGTTCATGGCTATGCTTCTTTTCCCTCAGGCCCGCAAAAATGTTACTACACACTGATACTGACTCGGATACTGATTCCTATGTCGACCATAATATTTCCTGATTAGATCCAATATTGGCAAGGAGCATTCAGTACATGATTGTGGATATTAAGGACATATTAACATCACTGAGGACCCTGCTGTTCCTGACAAAGGGGTCTATATGTATGTATATATAGATATATAATGAAAGCTGATGTAACGTTCCTCCATCTCTGTTTGAGAAAGTCTGGGCCAGCTCGACAAGATGGTTTCAAATCCCCAAAAGGTTTCCGATTGTTTATTCATTTCCTGCTGCGGACAGAATAAAGTGGGAGTCACCCCCTGTTCTGCACGGGGCCCTGTCACAAATCCAGCGGATCGTATGCAGGAAGCTACATTATTTCTAGTTATGTAACCACGGGTACATTACTTAGACCTGCCATTACATGCGCATGGGTGAGTAGTAGTATTCAAGAATTGGTCGAATACCTTGTCTTCCGATATAGATATCTTGGAGAGATGGGATACTCCTTACGTTGGATCATATCAAGGACACTGCAGCATACTTACGACTGCAAGGGATATAGGACTCTTGAGTTCACGGGCCAATTTCATGGCAGTCTCGGATAGGAGGGCAGTGTGGATTCACCAAGGGAATGCTGATGCTGACTCCAAGAAGAAAGGGAGTCTCTTCCCTATGAAGGTGAAGCCTTGTTTGGCAACGGCCTAGTTAATTTGATCTCGGCAGCTCCCGCAGGTAAGTCAACCTTCTTGCCCTATGTTCCCTCTCAACGGATGAAGACGCATCATTGTCTAACGCAGTCATTTTGTCCCAATAGATATGCAAGAAGTTAAGATTCCCCTTTCTTTGCATTAGAGGAAGGAGAAGAGGTCTGTAGCCTCTTCAAGATCGCAGGAGCAGAGATCGTCCTCTGCTTCTGCCAAATCCACTGCATGACGCTGGGGCTCTCTTGCAGGAGCCCACACCAGTGGGGGCACGTCTAAAACACTTCAGTCAGTTCTGGATTAATTTGGACCTGGACTCGTGGGTTTTACAAATAGTGTCACAAGGGTACAAACTGGGGTTTCAAGACGTTCCCCCTCACCGATTGTTCAAATCGGCCTTAGTCAGCAGGGAGAAGGTTTTTATTCAAGCCTCTTCGTGCTCCCGAAGCCGGACGGCTCAGTCAGACCAATCTTAAATCTGAAATCCCTCAATTTCTACCTAAAGAAATTCAATTTCAAGATGGAATCTCTCAGGGTAGGGATCTCCAGTCCGGAGGAAGGAGATTTCATGGTTTTGGTAGACATAAGGTTGCCTAATTACATGTTCCCGTTTAGCCACTGCATCAAGCTACCTGAGGTTTGCAATTCAGGATTGTCATTACCAATTTCAGACGTTGCCGTTTGGTCTGTCCACGGCTCCGAGGATTTTCACCAGGGTGATGGTGGAAATGATGGTTCTCCTTCACAAGCAAGGAGTCACAATTATGCCGTACTTGGATGATCTCCTGATAAAGGCGAGATCCAGGGACCAGTTGGTGCAAAACATCTACTCTCCCTGACAGTTCTTCAACAACATGGTTGGCTCCTAAACTTGCCAAAATCGCAGTTGGTCCCAATGACGCGGTTGTTGTTTCTGGGAGTCATACTGGACACAGAAGAGGCTTTCTTCCAGTGGAAAGGCTATGGAGTTCCAGAGTCTGGTCAAACAAATTCTGAAACCAGCAAGAGTGTTAATCCATCAATGCATTCTGTTGCTGGGGAAGATGGTTGCGGCCTACGAGGCCATTCAGTTTGGCAGGTTCCATGCCAGAGTGTTCCAGTGGGACCTGTTGGACAAGTGGTCCGGATCCCACCTACACATGCACTGGAGGATAATCCTGTCTTCCAAGACCAGAATCTTACTCCATTGGTGGCTGCACAGTTCTCACCTCCTAGAGGGGCGATGGTTCGGGATCCAGGACTGGATCCTAGGGACCATGGATGCAACCCTCCGAGGCTGGGGAGCAGTCACACAGGGGGAAAACATCCAAGGAAGATGGTCAAGTCAGGAAAGTTTTCTCCACATAAATGTTCTGGAGTTAAGGGCCATTTAATAACTGCAGACACAGTACGCACTGGGACGGGTGCCCAGCATCCTCTACGGACTAAGAGAAAAGGATTTACCGGTAGGTATTAAAATCCTATTTTCTCTAACGTCCTAGAGGATGCTGGGGACTCCGTAAGGACCATGGGGATAGATAGGCTCCGCAGGAGACATGGGTACTTTAAGAAAGACTTTAGTTCTGGGTGTGCACTGGCTCCTCCCTCTATGCCCCTCCTCCAGACCTCAGTTTGATACTGTGCCCAGTGGAGACTGGGTACTTTTAAGTTATTGTACTTTAAGTAAAAATAAAAGAGGCAAAATATCAATCCCAGTTTTGGATTACTTTAATTAACAAAAAAAAATGCATATAGCAGAGGATAGTTTCAATCTGCCTACCTCTGGGTTATGGGCCCAGCATGCTTCCATTGCTGTACTCTGCTGCACATGTAAGTGCAAGAGATCCTGAAGCACTCACTCATCATGGGAAAGTACCAATGTGTTTCTTCGTTGGTTGATGGAAGAAACATCTTACAAAAACTCTCCAGATTATTGACTTTTTAAAGTTTTTCTAGGAAACGTTTTAGATGAATGCTTATTAGCCTTTGTCAGTATTTACTTCTGCAAAGTGTCTTAGTGGCGCAATCAGTTAGTGTGTACGGCTACTAACCAAAAGGTTGGTGGTTCAATCACACCCAGGGACGTAATTGACCTTGTGATCAGATTTTGGTGATCTTTAAGTAGACAAGTCAAAATTTCAAACCCCCTGTTATGGTGTACTGGTACTGGCCTTCTCTGATGTAATCAGAGTTAGATTTGATTCAGTGATTTTATAAAAACAGCTAGGAAGCACAATTTAGCAGTGGGTTGCAGAGAAAAAGAAATATGCTGGCAAAAAAATCCAATTGAGTGATTAAACAGCTCTTCATTTTCTGGCTTTATTTTTATGCTAACAAATTTGTTCTCTGAAAAGTGTCCACAAAGCCAAGTCTCTGATTAACACCTTTGTAGGGATGGTTTTTCACCTATTACTAAATTAAACTTGCTTCATTGGAAAGGCAGCAAGATGCATCCTCATTTCAATGTCTACTGAAATAATACAGGTTGACACCAGGAAACATTAACGCCACTGCATCCTTGCTGCTTTCTCATGTGGAAGTCTGTTTAATGTGAAAACAAGGTGATATCTAATTAGCACACAGGTAAGGAATTAAGAAAATCTTTATTTAAGGGTGAAGATGTTTCTCACAAAATCGTTGCCCCAATGCATCATTGAAATTCAAGCTGGAAAGATGATTTTAATATAACACTTGTACATTTTGCATTGCTCTTCTGGTGACAATGTAGTTTGTTTTTGTCAATTACCATTTTAATAATAGGGTAAAGAAAATTAAGTGGATTTTTGAAAGAAAACAATACTGTCAATATACTATTAAAACAAATTAAAATGGTAAAAGTTATTGTACTTTAAGTAAAAATAAAAGAGCAAAAATATCAATCCCAGTTTTGGATTACTTTAATTAACAAAAAAAATGCATATAGCAAAGGATAGTTTCAATCTGCCTACCTCTGGGTTATGGGCCCAGCATGCTTCCATTGCAGTACTCTGCTGCACATGTAAGTGCAAGAGATCCTGAAGCACTCACTCATCATGGGAAAGTACCAATGTGTTTCTTCGTTGGTTGATGGAAGAAACATCTTACAAAAACTCTCCAGATTATTGACTTTTTTAAGTTTTTCTAGGAAACGTTTTAGATGAATGCTTATTAGCCTTTGTCAGTATTTACTTCTGCAAAGTGTCTCTGTGGCGCAATCAGTTAGTGTGTATGGCTACTAACCAAAAGGTTGGTGGTTCAATCACACCCAGGGACGTAATTGACCTTGTGATAAGATTTTGGTGATCTTTAAGTAGACAAGTCAAAATTTCAAACCTCTTCTTATTGTGTAGGGTACCTGGCCTTCTCTGATGTAATCAGAGTTAGATTTGATTCAGTGATTTTATAAAAAAACAGCTAGGAAGCACAATTTAGCAGTGGGTTGCAGATAAAAAAAATATGCTGGCAAAAAAATACAATTGAGTGATTAAACAGCTCTTCATTTTCTATCTTTATTTTTATGCTAACAAATTTGTTCTCTGAAAAGTGTCCACAAAGCCAAGTCTCTGATTAATACCTTTGTAGGGATGGTTTTTCACCTATTACTAAATTAAACTTGCTTCATTGGAAAGGCAGCAAGATGCATCCTCATTTCAATGTCTACTGAAATAATACAGGTTGACACCAGGAAACATTAACGCCACTGCATCCTTGCTGCTTTCTCATGTGGAAGTCTGTTTAATGTGAAAACAAGGTGATATCTAATTAGCACACAGGTAAGGAATTAAGAAAATCTTTATTTAAGGGTGAAGATGTTTCTCACAAAATCGTTGCCCCAATGCATCATTGAAATTCAAGCTGGAAAGATGATTTTAATATATCACTTGTACATTTTGTATTGCTCTTCTGGTGACAATGTAGTTTGTTTTTGTCAATTACCATTTTAATAATAGGGTAAAGAAAATTAAGTGGATTTTTGAAAGAAAACAATACTGTCAATATACTATCAAAACAAATTAAAATGGTAAAAGTTATTGTACTTTAAGTAAAAATAAAAGAGCCAAAATATCAATCCCAGTTTTGGATTACTTTAATTAACAAAAAAAATGCATATAGCAAAGGATAGTTTCAATCTGCCTACCTCTGGATTATGGGCCCAGCATGCTTCCATTGCAGTACTCTGCTGCACATGTAAGTGCAAGAGATCCTGAAGCACTCACTCATTATGGGAAAGTACCAATGTGTTTCTTCATTGGTTGATGGAAGAAACATCTTACAAAAACTCTCCAGATTATTGACTTTTTAAAGTTTTTCTAGGAAACGTTCTAGATGAATGCTTATTAGCCTTTGTCAGTATGTACTTTTTGCAAAGTGTCTCTGTGGCGCAATCGGTTAGTGTGTTCGGCTATTAACCAAAAGGTTGGTGGTTCAATCCCACCCAGGGATGTAATTGACCTTGTGATCGGATTTTGGTGATATTTAAGTAGACAAGTAAAAATTTCAAACCCCCTCTTATTGTGTAGGGTACCTAGCCTTCTCTGATGTAATCAGAGTTAGATTTGATTCAGTGATTTTATAAAAACAGCTAGGAAGCACAATTTAGCAGTGGGTTGCAGAGAAAAAGAAATATGCTGGCAAAAAAATCCAATTGAGTGATTAAACAGCTCTTCATTTCTGGCTTTATTTTTATGCTAACAAATTTGTTCTCTGAAAAGTGTCCACAAAGCCAAGTCTCTGATTAACACCTTTGTAGGGATGGTTTTTCACATATTACTAAATTAAACTTGCTTCATTGGAAAGGCAGCAAGATGCATCCTCATTTCAATGTCTACTGAAATAATACAAGTTGACACCAGGAAACATTAACGCCACTGCATCCTTGCTGCTTTCTCATGTGGAAGTCTGTTTAATGTGAAAACAAGGTGATATCTAATTAGCACATAAGTAAGGAATTAAGAAAATCTTTATTTAAGGGTGAAGATGTTTCTCACAAAATCGTTGCCCCAATGCATCATTGAAATTCAAGCTGGAAAGATGATTTTAATATATCACTTGTACATTTTGTATTGCTCTTCTGGTGACAATGTAGTTTGTTTTTGTCAATTACCATTTTAATAATAGGGTAAAGAAAATTAAGTGGATTTTTGAAAGAAAACAATACTGTCAATATACTATTAAAACAAATTAAAATGGTAAAAGTTATTGTACTTTAAGTAAAAATAAAAGAGGCAAAATATCAATCCCAGTTTTGGATTACTTTAATTAACAAAAAAAAATGCATATAGCAGAGGATAGTTTCAATCTGCCTACCTCTGGGTTATGGGCCCAGCATGCTTCCATTGCTATACTCTGCTGCACATGTAAGTGCAAGAGATCCTGAAGCACTCACTCATCATGGGAAAGTACCAATGTGTTTCTTCGTTGGTTGATGGAAGAAACATCTTACAAAAACTCTCCAGATTATTGACTTTTTAAAGTTTTTCTAGGAAACGTTTTAGATGAATGCTTATTAGCCTTTGTCAGTATTTACTTCTGCAAAGTGTCTCTGTGGCGCAATCAGTTAGTGTGTACGGCTACTAACCAAAAGGTTGGTGGTTCAATCACACCCAGGGACGTAATTGACCTTGTGATCAGATTTTGGTGATCTTTAAGTAGACAAGTCAAAATTTCAAACCCCCTGTTATGGTGTAGGGTACCTGGCCTTCTCTGATGTAATTAGATTTGATTCAGTGATTTTATAAAAACAGCTAGGAAGCACAATTTAGCAGTGGGTTGCAGAGAAAAAGAAATATGCTGGCAAAAAAATCCAATTGAGTGATTAAACAGCTCTTCATTTTCTGGCTTTATTTTTATGCTAACAAATTTGTTCTCTGAAAAGTGTCCACAAAGCAAAGTCTCTGATTAACACCTTTGTAGGGATGGTTTTTCACCTATTACTAAATTAAACTTGCTTCATTGGAAAGGCAGCAAGATGCATCCTCATTTCAATGTCTACTGAAATAATACAGGTTGACACCAGGAAACATTAACGCCACTGCATCCTTGCTGCTTTCTCATGTGGAAGTCTGTTTAATGTGAAAACAAGGTGATATCTAATTAGCACACAGGTAAGGAATTAAGAAAATCTTTATTTAAGGGTGAAGATGTTTCTCACAAAATCGTTGCCCCAATGCATCATTGAAATTCAAGCTGGAAAGATGATTTTAATATATCACTTGTACATTTTGTATTGCTCTTCTGGTGACAATGTAGTTTGTTTCTGTCAATTACCATTTTAATAATAGGGTAAAGAAAATGAAGTGGATTTTTGAAAGAAAACAATACTGTCAAAATACTATTAAAACAAATTAAAATGGTAAAAGTTATTGTACTTTAAGTAAAAATAAAAGAGCCAAAATATCAATCCCAGTTTTGGATTACTTTAATTAACAAAAAAAAATGCATATAGCAGAGGATAGTTTCAATCTGCCTACCTCTGGGTTGGCCCAGCATGCTTCCATTGCTGTACTCTGCTGCACATGTAAGTGCAAGAGATCCTGAAGCACTCACTCATCATGGGAAAGTACCAATGTGTTTCTTCGTTGGTTGATAGAAGAAACATCTTACAAAAACTCTCCAGATTATTGACTTTTTTAAGTTTTTCTAGGAAACGTTTTAGATGAATGCTTATTAGCATTTGTCAGTATGTACTTTTGCAAAGTGTCTCTGTGGCGCAATCAGTTAGTGTGTACGGCTATTAACCAAAATGTTGGTGGTTCAATCCCACCCAGGGACGTAATTGACCTTGTTATCAGATTTTGGTGATCTTTAAGTAGACAAGTCAAATTTCATACCCCCTGTTATTGTGTAGGGTACCTGGCCTTCTCTGATGTAATCAGAGTTAGATTTGATTCAGTGATTTTATAAAAACATCTAGGAAGCACAATTTAGCAGTGGGTTGCAGAGAAAAAGAAATATGCTGGCAAAAAAATCAAATTGCGTGATTAAACAGCTCTTCATTTTCTGGCTTTATTTTTATGCTAACAAATTTGTTCTCTGAAAATTGTCCACAAAGCCAAGTCTCTGATTAACACCTTTGTAGGGATGGTTTTTCACCTATTACTAAATTAAACTTGCTTCATTGGAAAGGCAGCAAGATGCATCCTCATTTCAATGTCTACTGAAATAATACAGGTTGAAACCAGGAAACATTAACGCCACTGCATCCTTGCTGCTTTCTCATGTGGAAGTCTGTTTAATGTGAAAACAAGGTGATATCTAATTAGCACACAGGTAAGGAATTACGAAAATCTTTATTTAAGGGTGAAGATGTTTCTCACAAAATTGTTGCCCCAATGCATCATTGAAATTCAAGCTGGAAAGATGATTTTAATATATCACTTGTACATTTTGTATTTCTCTTCTGGTGACAATGTAGTTTTTTTTGTCAATTACCATTTTAATAATAGGGTAAAGAAAATTAAGTGGATTTTTAAAAGAAAACTATACTGTCAATATACTATTAAAACAAATTAAAATGGTAAAAGTTATTGTACTTTAAGTAAAAATAAAAGAGCAAAAATATCAATCCCAGTTTTGATTACTTAAATTAACAAAAAAAAATGCATATAGCAAAGGATAGTTTCAATCTGCCTACCTCTGGGTTATTGGTCCAGCATGCTTCCATTGCAGTACTCTGCTGCACATGTAAGTGCAAGAGATCCTGAAGCACTCACTCATCATGGGAAAGTACCAATGTGTTTATTCGTTGGTTGATGGAAGAAACATCTTACAAAAACTCTCCAGATTATTGATTTTTTAATGTTTTTCTAGGAAACGTTCTAGATGTATGCTTATTAGCCTTTGTCAGTATGTACTTTTTGCAAAGTGTCTCTGTGGCGCAATCGGTTAGTGTGTTCGGCTATTAACCAAAAGGTTGGTGGTTCAATCCCACCCAGGGACGTAATTGACCTTGTGATCAGATTTTGGTGATATTTAAGTAGACAAGTCAAAATTTCAAACCCCCTCTTATTGTGTAAGGTACCTGGCCTTCTCTGATGTAATCAGAGTTAGATTTGATTCAGTGATTTTATAAAAAAAAGCTAGGAAGCACAATTTAGCAGTGGGTTGCAGAGAAAAAAAATATGCTGGCAGAAAAATCCAATTGAGTGATTAAACAGCTCTTCATTTTCTGGCTTTATTTTTATGCTAACAAATTTGTTCTCTGAAAAGTGTCCACAAAGCCAAGTCTCTGATTAACACCTTTGTAAGGATGGTTTTTCACCTATTACTAAATTAAACTTGCTTCATTGGAAAGGCAGCAAGATGCATCCTCATTTCAATGTCTACTGAAATAATACAGGTTGACACCAGGAAACATTAACGCCACTGCATCCTTGCTGCTTTCTCATGTGGAAGTCTGTTTAATGTGAAAAACAAGGTGATATCTAATTAGCACACAGGTAAGGAATTAAGAAAATCTTTATTTAAGGGTGAAGATGTTTCTCACAAAATTGTTGACCTAATGCATCATTGAAATTCAAGCTGGAAAGATGAATTTAATATATCACTTGTACATTTTGTATTGCTCTTCTGGTGACAATGTAGTTTGTTTTTGTCAATTACCATTTTAATAATAGGGTAAAGAAAATTAAGTGGATTTTTGAAAGAAAACAATACTGTCAATATACTATTAAAACAAATTAAAATGGTAAAAGTTATTGTACTTTAAGTAAAAATAAAAGAGACAAAATATCAATCCCAGTTTTGGATTACTTTAATTAACAACAAAAAATGCATATAGCAGAGGATAGTTTCAATCTGCCTACCTCTGGGTTATGGGCCCAGCATGCTTCCATTGCAGTACTCTGCTGCACATGTAAGTGCAAGAGATCCTGAAGCACTCACTCATCATGGGAAAGTACCAATGTGTTTCTTCGTTGGTTGATGGAAGAAACATCTTACAAAAACTCTCCAGATTATTGACTTTTTAAAGTTTTGCTAGGAAACGTTTTAGATGAATGCTTATTAGCCTTTGTCAGTATGGACTTTTGCAAAGTGTCTCTGTGGCGCAATCAGTTAGTATGTACGGCTATTAACCAAAAGGTTGGTGGTTCAATCCCACCCAGGGACCTAATTGACCTTGTTATCAGATTTTGGTGATCTTTAAGTAGACAAGTCAAATTTCAAACCCCCTGTTATGGTGTAGGGTACCTGGCCTTCGCTGATGTAATCAGAGTTAGATTTGATTCAGTGATTTTATAAAAACATCTAGGAAGCACAATTTAGCAGTGGGTTGCAGAGAAAAAGAAATATGCTGGCAAAAAAACCAAATTGCGTGATTAAACAGCTCTTAATTTTCTTGCTTTATTTTTATGCTAACAAATTTGTTCTCTGAAAAGTGTCCACAAAGCCAAGTCTCTGATTAACACCTTTGTAGGGATGGCTTTTCACCTATTACTAAATTAAACTTGCTTCATTGGAAAGGCAGCAAGATGCATCCTCATTTCAATGTCTACTGAAATAATACAGGTTGACACCAGGAAACATTAACGCCACTGCATCCTTGCTGCTTTCTCATGTGGAAGTCTGTTTAATGTGAAAACAAGGTGATATCTAATTAGCACACAGGTAAGGAATTACGAAAATCTTTATTTAAGGGTGAAGATGTTTCTCACAAAATTGTTGCCCCAATGCATCATTGAAATTCAAGCTGGAAAGATGATTTTAATATATCACTTGTACATTTTGTATTGCTCTTCTGGTGACAATGTAGTTTGTTTTTGTCAATTACCATTTTAATAACAGGGTAAAGAAAATTAAGTGGATTTTTGAAAGAAAACTATACTGTCAATATACTATTAAAACAAATTAAAATGGTAAAAGTTATTGTACTTTAAGTAAAAATAAAAGAGACAAAATATCAATCCCAGTTTTGGATTACTTTAATTAACAAAAAAAAATGCATATAGCAGAGGATAGTTTCAATCTGCCTACCTCTGGGTTATGGGCCCTGCATGCTTCCATTGCTGTACTCTGCTGCACATGTAAGTGCAAGAGATCCTGAAGCACTCACTCAGCATGGGAAAGTACCAATGTGTTTCTTCGTTGGTTGATAGAAGAAACATCTTACAAAAACGCTCCAGATTATTGACTTTTTTAAGTTTTTCTAGGAAACGTTTTAGATGAATGCTTATTAGCCTTTGTCAGTATGTACTTTTGCAAAGTGTCTCTGTGGCGCAATCAGTTAGTATGTACGGCTATTAACCAAAAGTTTGGTGGTTCAATTCCACCTAGGGACCTAATTGACCTTGTTATCAGATTTTGGTGATCTTTAAGTAGACAAGTCAAAATTTCAAACCCCCTGTTATGGTGTAGGGTACCTGGCCTTCTCTGATGTAATCAGAGTTAGATTTGATTCAGTGATTTTATAAAAACAGCTAGGAAGCACAATTTAGCAGTGGGTTGCAGAGAAAAAAAATATGCTGGCAGAAAAATCCAATTGAGTGATTAAACAGCTCTTTATTTTCTGGCTTTATTTTTATGCTAACAAATTTGTTCTCTGAAAAGTGTCCACAAAGCCAAGTCTCTGATTAACACCTTTGTAAGGATGGTTTTTCACCTATTACTAAATTAAACTTGCTTCATTGGAAAGGCAGCAAGATGCATCCTCATTTCAATGTCTACTGAAATAATACAGGTTGACACCAGGAAACATTAACGCCACTGCATCCTTGCTGCTTTCTCATGTGGAAGTCTGTTTAATGTGAAAACAAGGTGATATCTAATTAGCACACAGGTAAGGAATTAAGAAAATCTTTATTTAAGGGTGAAGATGTTTCTCACAAAATCGTTGCCCCAATGCATCATTGAAATTCAAGCTGGAAAGATGATTTTAATATATCACTTGTACATTTTGTATTGCTCTTCTGGTGACAATGTAGTTTGTTTTTGTCAATTACCATTTTAATAATAGGGTAAAGAAAATTAAGTGGATTTTTGAAAGAAAACAATACTGTCAATATACTATTAAAACAAATTAAAATGGTAAAAGTTATTGTACTTTAAGTAAAAATAAAAGAGCCAAAATATCAATCCCAGTTTTGGATTACCTTAATTAACAAACAAAAAAATGCATATAGCAGAGGATAGTTTCAATCTGCCTACCTCTGGGTTATGGGCCCAGCATGCTTCCATTGCTGTACTCTGCTGCACATGTAAGTGCAAGAGATCCTGAAGCACTCAATCATCATGGGAAAGTACCAATGTGTTTCTTCGTTGGTTGATAGAAGAAACATCTTACAAAAACTCACCAGATTATTGACTTTTTTAAGTTTTTCTAGGAAACGTTTTAGATGAATGCTTATTAGCATTTGTCAGTATGTACTTTTGCAAAGTGTCTCTGTGGCGCAATCAGTTAGTGTGTACGGCTATTAACCATAAGGTTGGTGGTTCAATCCCACCCAGGGACCTAATTGACCTTGTTATCAGATTTTGGTGATCTTTAAGTAGACAAGTCAAAATTTCAAACCCCCTGTTATGGTGTAGGGTACCTGGCCTTCTCTGATGTAATCAGAGTTAGATTTGATTCAGTGATTTTATAAAAACAGCTAGGAAGCACAATTTAGCAGTGGGTTGCAGAGAAAAAAAATATGCTGGCAGAAAAATCCAATTGAGTGATTAAACAGCTCTTCATTTTCTGGCTTTATTTTTATGCTAACAAATTTGTTCTCTGAAAAGTGTCCACAAAGCCAAGTCTCTGATTAACACCTTTGTAAGGATGGTTTTTCACCTATTACTAAATTAAACTTGCTTCATTGGAAAGGCAGCAAGATGCATCCTCATTTCAATGGTAAGTCAACCTTCTTGCCCTATGTTCCCTCTCAACGGATGAAGACGCATCATTATCTACCGCAGTCATTTTGGCCCAATAGATATGCAAGAAGTTAAGATTCCCCTTTCTTTGCAGGTAGAGGAAGGAAAAGGAAGAGGTCTGTAGCCTCTTCAAGATCGCAGGACCAGAGATTGTCCTCTGCTTCTGCCAAATCCACTGCATGACACTGGGGCTTTCTTGCAGGAGCCCACACCAGTGGGGGCACGTCTAAAACTCTTCAGTCAGTTCTGGATTCATTCGGACCTGGACTCGTGGGTTTTACAAATAGTGTCCCAAGGGTACAAACTGGGGTTTCAAGACGTTCCCCCTCACCGATTGTTCAAATTGGCCTTAGTCAGCAGGGAGAAGGTTTTTATTCAAGCCTCTTCGTGGTCCCGAAGCCGGACGGCTCAGTCAGACCAATCTTAAATCTGAAATCCCTCAATTTCTTCCTAAAGAAATTCAATTTCAAGATGGAATTTCTCAGGGCAGTGATCTCCAGTCCGGAGGACGGAGATTTCATGGTTTTGGTAGACATAAAGGATGCCTACTTACATGTTCCCATTTAGCCACTGCCTCAAGCTACCTAAGGTTTGCAATTCAGGATTGTCATTACCAATTTCAGACATTGCCGTTTGGTCTGTCCACGGCTCCGAGGATTTTCACCAGGGTGATGGCGGAAATTATGGTTCTCCTTCGCAAGCAAGGAGTCACAATTATCCCGTACTTGGATGATCTCCTGATAAAGGCGAGATCCAGGGACCAGTTGGTGCAAAACATTGCACTCTCCCTGACAGTTCTTCAACAACATGGTTGGCTCCTAAACTTGCCAAAATCGCAGTTGGTCCCAATGACGCGGTTGTTGTTTTTGGGAGTCATACTGTTAGGCGCCGGGGTCCGCTTGATGGTCTGCGCGGCCCGGCGCCTAGCAACTAGAGACGCCGTGCACGTACAGCCGCCGGCTCCCTAGCAACGCTAGACGCCGGGCGCGCTGAGCCGCACGGACCCTAGCAACGGGGACGCCACTGGCGGACCGCGTTCCCCGTTGCTAGGCTTTAGGAAATTAAGATATTCACCTGCTCTCTGGCCGTGCAGCAAGGCAGCTGCACGGCATTTATTCTAATCAGCCTTTAGCAGCTGATTGGAGGACTCCTTGTTAAATACACTCCCAGGGCTTCTCACAGACGCCGGTAATAGCTTCCTGCATGCTGCCTTTGTTTGCTGAGAGTCTGTTTCCAGTCCTGCTGTATCCGGTCATTCCAGTCCGCAGAAGTCCGGTATTCGGGAGTTGTCATCTCATCCCAAGAGGTCGTTTGGTTCCCTGGAGTCCTGACTGATCACCGTTTTATATCCAGTGGTGTTCGTGAGTTGCGGCTCTGCCGTGTGTTGCGGCTCAGCCGCTTTACCTTTTATATTTTGTGTTTGGAGCATTTGCGGAGGGTTCCGCTTCCACAAGTCCTCTCTGGTACTTGGCGGTGCCGGGTAGGAGAATTGGACAAGTGGATATTTTGGTTGTCCTTTTTCCTGGCGGTTTCTCCGCACATATTATAGTTTTGAGTTTGCTTAGCCCCTGGCCTGGTTGTTTATTTAGAGGGCCCCTTGTTATCACCCTGTCTCGGGTTTCCCTTTGTCTCTCATTAAGACCGGGGGGCATCGAAGTTGGGCAGACATAATCCGCCCTTCAAACGCGGCTGCCAAGGGCTCAAGAAACCATAGTCTCACAGGGGATTTCTGACAACACGGGTGAGACAACAGAGTTAGGGCGCCAGGGGCTATTTTCCTGTCCTGCTCCCTTCCCCAGCATTCCGTTCCAGTGCTCCAGTCCTTGCCATAAGATCTTCTCTGACCAGAGTGCTGGAATCATAACATTATTACCGGCCATACCAAAACTTAAAATTAAACGGGGTTTAATTTTTTCTCATTCAGTTTTGTGAGAGTTTATCGGCCTCATGAATCCAACAGGTTTAGGGCCAAATTCTGGTCAGCTCTTAGTCAGCCAGATTCAAGAACTTACTCAGATGGTTCAGGATCTTTCTCTTCGGGTGAAGTCGCAGGAAGATCTTTTGCGAGCTTCCCCAAGGGTAGTCCCTGAACCAAAGATGCATTTGCCTGACCGTTTTTCTGGTGATAGAAAAGAGTTTTTTAATTTTAAAGAATCCTGTAAACTTTATTTTCGTTTAAGACCGACTTCCTCGGGTACTGAATCTCAGCGGGTCGGGTTTATTATTTCTTTGCTCCAGGGGGATCCTCAGACCTGGGCATTTGGTTTAAGAGCAGAGGATCCGGCATTGTTGTCAGTTGACGCTTTTTTTGAGTCTTTAGGGCTCTTGTATGATGACCCTGATAGAGAGGCGTCCGCTGAAAGTCAGTTGCGCGCTCTCAGACAGGGTAGAAATCCTGCAGAGGTTTATTGTACGGAGTTTCGCCGTTGGTCGAACGACTGTGGCTGGAATGACCCAGCCCTGCGCAGTCAGTTTCGCCTCGGCTTATCAGAGTCTATAAAAGACAGTCTCCGTCAGTACCCCGCTCCTGAGACTCTCGATAAACTCATGGAGCTTTCTATTAAGATTGATCGTCGTCTCAGAGAGCGGAGGGCTGAAAAAGGAGCACCTGTAAGGTCAAGTCCGTGTGTATATTCCATTCCTGAAGACGTAGAGGAGACCATGCAGATGGGTCTCTCCCGGCTGTCTCCTGAAGAAAGAGCCAGAAGGCAAAATTCTGGTCTTTGTCTGTACTGTGGGGGTAAGGGACATTTTGCTCGTAATTGTCCGAACAAGTCGGGAAACGCTTTGACCAGGTGAATTGTGAGGGGGTTCACCTAGGTCTGCAGCTTATCTCCTCGAATAACTCCCTTTTAGTCCCAGTTAAAGTTTCCTTTGGCAGCCTCAGTTCTTCGGTGTCGGCTTTTGTTGACAGTGGAGCTGCAGGAAACTTTATGGATTTAACTTGGGCTAAGGCCTTAGGCATTCCTCAGTTACCTTTGGGTAGGTGTGTCACCATGCATGGCTTAGATGGGAGTCCGCTGTCTAATGGGATTATTTCTCTCCGTACACCCCCTGTACTACTTACAGTAGGAGCTCTACATTCCGAGAAAATCGAGTTCTTTCTTACACATTGCCCAGCAGTTCCAGTTGTTCTGGGTCACCCTTGGCTGGCCTTTCATAATCCCACCATTGATTGGCGGTCGGGGGAGATTTCACATTGGGGTACTTTTTGTGATAAGGAATGTATCACGTTTCCAGTCAGAGTAGCAGCTATCATTCCAGAACTCATTCCG
The DNA here is from genome assembly GCF_028390025.1 of Pseudophryne corroboree. Classification (NCBI taxonomy): domain Eukaryota; kingdom Metazoa; phylum Chordata; class Amphibia; order Anura; family Myobatrachidae; genus Pseudophryne; species Pseudophryne corroboree. The sequence goes on from NW_026968543.1 coordinate 59,267, forward strand.
GTGGAATACCAGGAGTTTGCTGATGTTTTCTCCAAAGGCAATGCGGACATTCTGCCTCCCCATCGGCCTTATGATTGTGCTATTGAGTTAATTCCTGGTGCCGCATTGCCAAAGGGAAGATTATATGCATTATCCGGGCCAGAAACTGCGGCTATGAATGATTATGTAAATGAGAGCCTTGAGAAAGGATTTATTAGACCATCAAAATCTCCTTTAAGTGCAGGCTTCTTCTTTGTGGAGAAAAAGGATGGCTCGCTTAGACCTTGCATTGATTTTAGAGCCCTGAATAAGATCTCAGTTAAAAACACCTATCCTTTGCCGTTGATTTCTGTACTCTTTGATCAGTTACGTTCTGCTGTGATTTTTTTCTAAAATTGACCTTAGAGGAGCGTACAACCTCATCCGAATTAAATCTGGAGATGAGTGGAAAACGGCCTTCAGTACTCAGTCGGGTTACTACGAATACCTGGTGATGCCGTTCGGCCTGTCCAATGCTCCGGCAGTTTTTCAAGACCTCATTAACGATGTGCTCCGTGACTTCCTAGGGAAATTCGTGGTCGTTTACTTAGACGACATCCTGATTTTTTCTAAATCAATGGAACAACATGTTACCCAGGTGCGTCTGGTTCTTCAAAAGTTATGTGAGAATCATTTATATGCCAAGCTGGAGAAGTGTGAGTTTCATGTCACGGAAGTATCTTTTTTAGGGTACATAATTTCCCCTCAGGGATTTTCCATGGAACCAAAGAAACTCCAGGCCATCCTTAGTTGGGCGCAACCCACCAATTTAAAAGCAATTAAGCGTTTTTTAGGGTTTGCGAATTATTATAGGAGGTTCATTCATTCTGTTTCTGACCTGGTTGCTCCCATTGTAGCTCTGACAAAGAAAGGAGCGGATCCTACCAACTGGTCGCGTGAAGCTGAGTTGTCCTTCCGGGCCTTGAAACAAGCCTTTGTCTCGGCTCCAGTCCTCAGACGTCCTAATCCGGAATTGCCCTTTGTGGTGGAGGTTGATGCCTCGGAGGTTGGAGTGGGGGCTATCCTTTCTCAAAAGGATCCGGAGTCTCTGGAATTACATCCTTGTGCCTTTATGTCCAGGAAATTCTCCTCCGCTGAATCCAACTATGACGTTGGTAATCGGGAGTTACTGGCGGTAAAATGGGCTTTCGAGGAGTGGAGGCATTGGCTGGAGGGAGCAAAACATACTATTTCGGTATTGACTGACCATAAGAACCTGCAATACATTGAATCGGCTAAGCGGCTTAATGCCCGGCAGGCACGTTGGGCATTATTTTTTACGCGTTTCAAATTTATAATCACTTTCAGGCCTGGTTCCAAGAATACTAAGGCTGATGCCCTGTCACATAGCTTTCTTCCGGTTCACAATAACAATCCTGTTACCCCCATACTTCCATCTTCGGTCATCTGGGCGGGCCTCACACAAGATTTATTTACCCAGTTAAAACAGCTTCAACACCAAGCTCCTAGAATTACTCCTGCTGGTTGTCTTTACGTCCCTGAGTTTTTGAGAGTTACTGTTTTAACGGAATTCCATGATAACAAAGTTTCAGGGCATCCAGGAGTCTCTAAGACATTGGAGTTAGTCTCTCGCTCAGTATGGTGGCCTGGTCTTTCTAAAGACGTCAAGGAATTTGTTTATTCATGTCAGGTTTGTGCACAGCATAAGGTTCCCCGTTCCTTGCCCATCGGGCAACTTATGCCCTTAAATGTTCCTCTCAGGCCGTGGTCTCATATTTCCATGGATTTTGTGGTTGACCTTCCCCTTTCAGCCGGATTCCGAGTCATATGGGTGGTAGTGGACCGTTTTAGTAAAATGGCTAATTTTATTGCTCTTCCCCGATTGCCTTCTGCCCAAGGGTTGGCAGTTTTGTTTCTCCGCCATGTATTCAGGCTTCATGGGTTGCCTACTGATATTGTTTCTGATCGGGGTCCACAATTCATCGCACAATTCTGGAAATGTTTTTGTGCCTCATTGAAGATGAAATTGTCGTTAACATCCGGTTACCACCCACAATCCAACGGGCAAACCGAACGAGTTAACCAATCATTGAAACAATATTTGCGCTTGTATTCAGCCAAACTCCAGAATGATTGGTCCGAGTTTCTTCCGTTGGCTGAATTTGCTTACAATAATTCTTGTCATTCCTCCACTAAAGAGTCTCCATTCTTTTCAGTTTTTGGTTTTCACCCCAGAGCTAATTCTTTTTTTCATCATTCCTCAGTCTCCTCGCTTACCTTAACCTCCCATCTCAGAGCCATTTGGAAAAAGGTGCACCTTGCTCTCAGAAAAGCGGCCTTTCGAGAGAAGAAATTTTCTGACAGGCTCCGACGTCCTTGCACTTTTAAGGTGGGAGATAGGGTGTGGTTGTCGACTCGCAACATCAGGCTTCGACAATCCTCAGCTAGACTGGGACCCAAATTTATTGGGCCATTTCTTATTATTAAAAGAGTCAACCCAGTTGCCTTTCGGTTACGTTTACCAAGATCTCTCAGGATTGGAAATACGTTTCATTGTTCCCTGTTGAAACAATACGTTTCTTCCAGTAGATTTCCTCGGAAGATCTCTCAGGGTAGATCTCCAGTGGATGTACAGGGACAACAGGAGTTCTTGGTAGAGAAGGTTCTCGATTCCAAATTGTCCCGGGATCGGCTGTATTTTCTGGTTCACTGGAAAGGCTATGGTCTGGAGGAAAGGTCTTGGGTCCTGGATAAGGATCTTCATGCCCCGAGGCTCAAGAGGGCATTTTTTCGTGAATTTCCTCAGAAACCTGGCTTTAGGGGTTCCTTGACCCCTCCTCAAGGGGGGGGGGTACTGTTAAGCGCCGGGGTCCGCTTGATGGTCTGCGCGGCCCGGCGCCTAGCAACTAGAGATGCCGTGCACGTACAGCCGCCGGCTCCCTAGCAACGCTAGACGCCGGGCGCGCTGAGCCGCACGGACCCTAGCAACGGGGACGCCACTGGCGGACCGCGTTCCCCGTTGCTAGGCTTTAGGAAATTAAGATATTCACCTGCTCTCTGGCCGTGCAGCAAGGCAGCTGCACGGCATTTATTCTAATCAGCCATTAGCAGCTGATTGGAGGACTCCTTGTTAAATACACTCCCAGGGCTTCTCACAGATGCCGGTAAAAGCTTCCTGCATGCTGCCTTTGTTTGCTGAGAGTCTGTTTCCAGTCCTGCTGTATCCGGTCATTCCAGTCCGCAGAAGTCCGGTATTCGGGAGTTGTCATCTCATCCCAAGAGGTCGTTTGGTTCCCTGGAGTCCTGACTGATCACCGTTTTATATCCAGTGGTGTTCGTGAGTTGCGGCTCTGCCGTGTGTTGCGGCTCAGCCGCTTTACCTTTTATATTTTGTGTTTGGAGCATTTGCGGAGGGTTCCGCTTCCACAAGTCCTCTCTGGTACTCGGCGGTGCCGGGTAGGAGAATTGGACAAGTGGATATTTTGGTTGTCCTTTTTCCTGGCGGTTTCTCCGCACATATTATAGTTTTGAGTTTGCTTATCCCCTGGCCTGGTTGTTTAGTTAGAGGGCCTCTTGTTATCACCCTGTCTCGGGTTTCCCTTTGTCTCTCATTAAGACCGGGGGGCATCGAAGTTGGGCAGACATAATCCGCCCTTCAAACGCGGCTGCCAAGGGCTCAAGAAACCATAGTCTCGCAGGGGATTTCTGACAACACGGGTGAGACAACAGAGTTAGGGCGCCAGGGGCTATTTTCCTGTCCTGCTCCCTTCCCCAGCATTCCGTTCCAGTGCTCCGGTCCTTGCCATAAGATCTTCTCTGACCAGAGTGCTGGAATCATAACACATACTGGACACAGAAGAGGTTTTCTTCCAGTGGAAAGGCTATGGAGATCCAGAGTCTGGTCAAACAAATTCTGAAACCAGCAAGAGTGTTAATCCATCAATGCATTCAGTTGCTGGGGAAGATGGTTGTGGCCTACGAGGCCATTCAGTTTGGCAGGTTCCATGCCAGAGTGTTCCAGTGGGACCTGTTGGACAATTGGTCCGGATCCCACCTACACATGCAACGGAGGATAATCCTGTCTTCCAAGACCAGAATCTCACTCCATTGGTGGCTGCACAGTTCTCACCTCCTAGAGGGGCGATGGTTCGGGATCCAGGACTGGATCCTAGGGACCACAGATGCAACCCTCCGAGGCTGGGGAGCAGTCACACAGGGGGAAAACGTCCAAGGAAGATGGTCAAGTCAGGAAAGTTGTCTCCACATAAATGTTCTGGAGTTAAGGGCCATTTAATAACTGCAGACACAGTACACACTGGGACGGGTGCCCAGCATCCTCAACAGACTAAGAGAAAAGGATTTACCGGTAGGTATTAAAATCCTATTTTCTCTAACGTCCTAGAGGATGCTGGGGACTCCGTAAGGACCATGGGGATAGACGGGCTCCACAGAGTTCATGATCTTCACTGAGGTAGCGTACAGCACTGCAGCTTTGCGCCATTGCTCCCATACACCTCACATACTCCGGTCACTGTAAGGGTGCAGGGCGCAGGGAGGGCGCCCTTGGCAGCAATATAAACCTCTTTTTGGCAAAAATATAACATATATACAGCTGGGCACATGTATGAGCCCCCACCAATTTTACAGTTTAAGTGGGACAGAAGCCCGTCGCCGAGGGGGCGGGGCTTCTCCCTCAGCACTCACCAGCGCCATTTTTTCTCCACAGCACCGCTGAGAGGAAGCTCCCCGGACTCTCCCCTGCTTATACCACGGTAGAGAAGAGGGTTGAAAAGAGAGGGGGGGCACATAATTCGGCGCAAATTACATACAGCAGCGCTACTGGACAAACATTAAGTTACTGTGTTATTCCTGGGTTATATAGCGCTGGGGAGTGTGCTGGCATACTCTCTCTCTGTCTCTCCAAAGGGCCTTGTGGGGAAACTGTCTTCAGAAAAAGTATTCCCTGTGTGTGTGGTGTGTCGGTACACGTGTGTCGACATGTCTGAGGAAGAAGGCTATATTAGAGAGGAGCGGGAGCAAATGAATGTGGTGTCTCCGCTGATACCTGATTGGATGGATATGTGGAATGTTTTAAATGCTAGTGTAAACTCATTGTACAAAAGATTAGACAAGGCTGAAGCTTTGGGACAGTCAGGGACTCAACCCATGCCTGATCCTATGTTGCAGGGACTGTCAGGGTCTCATAAGCGCCCACTATCCCAGATTGTTGACACAGATACCGACACGGATTCTGACTCCAGTGTCGATTACGATGATGCAAAGTTACAGCCAAAATTGGCAAAATCCATTCGATATATGATTATGGCAATAAAAGATGTTTTGCACATCACAGAGGAACCCCCTGTCCCTGACAAGAGGGTACATATGTACAAGGGAAAGAAGCCTGAGGTAACCTTTGAGGGGGTCACACGAGCTGAACGAGTTATGTGAAAAAGCTTGGGAATCTCCAGATAAAAGACTGCAGATTTCCCAGAGGATTCTTATGGCGTATCCTATTCCATCAACGGATAGGTTACGATGGAAATCCTCCCGTAGGATGGACAAAGCATTAACACGCACAGCTACAGTTGGAAAATCCAATTTTTTACCTTATGTTCCCTCACAGCATAAGAAAGCTCCGCATTATCAAATGCAGTCCTTTCGGTCACAAAGAAACAAGAAAGTGCAAGGTGCGTCCTTTCTTGCCAGAGGTAGGGGCAGAGGAATAAAGCTGCACAACACAGCTAGTTCCCAGGAACAAAAGTCCTCCCCGGCCTCTACAAAATCTACCTCATGACGCTGGGGCTCCACTGGCAGAGTCCGGCCCATGTGATGTCATGCAGCTGCTCTGACCACGCCTCCTGTTTCTCCGTTGCCGACCCCATTTTGAAACCGTGCCCCCGCACCGCTCCATCTCTGACTTGGAAATGGAGTGTTGTTGACCCCCCTCCCCCCCCCCCCTTCACCGATTCACAGGCAGAGGTGATCGCATTATCTGCGGGGTGCCGCAGAAAATGCAGGCGTATGCTCTTAGCAGTTTTTGCAGTTGGATTGCGATCCAACCTGAATCAGGCCCCATTACCTATCACAATGCACTGCGGGTAGTACAAAATGGGGTTAATATAGGAGAAAAAACCCCAGAGCTGTGCTCCTTAACTGTCCCTGGTGGCTAGTGGAGCGGCTGCCCAGTAATCAGTGTCCACGCCAGTGCGCACACGGCCCGCCCCCATCAGCGGCCTCGTGATCCCGGAGGGCGGTGTGTGTCTGACTGACCTTAGGAAGAAACCGGAGCCTCCGCTGCAGTGACCCAGCAACCGGGGCACGGGAGTATACTGCGCCACTGGGAGTGATGGAGCTGCAGTAAAGAGGTCTATTAGACCTAGCCTGCTGCAGCCCTTGTAGATTCTTATAAAAAAAGTTCTTCTTTTCTTTCCAAAATTAATAGCTAAGAATAGGCAGCCTGAGGCAGCCCCCTGTTAAGTGGCCTGCTACTGAAGGAACCAACTACAAACTGAGCTCCCTGTTCATGGAAGCGAGGTTATAGAGGAGGGGGCGCTGAGCATCTTGGGAACAGTCAAAAGCTTTGAGCCTGTTGGTGCCTCAGATCAAGATCCTACTCTGGTGTACATATACAATGTGAATCCTTGTGGAGTCCAGTGTACCCCACAGAAGAAATGAATGCGTCACACCCATTGGCAGCAACATTAGAATAGCTGCTGATGGGCACAATTGAGAAAGGAAGGGGGGAAAACATTTGAATCCAGCAAATATATGTAATTTGAATATGTAATTTGTACCTTCCTACTTTAAAATGTAATGGATGAACCTCACCCAGTGAGAACTATCTTCATGATCAAGAGATCTCATATGCAAGATAAGTAAGTGTTGGGATAGGGCTGTGGAGGGCGGCTGCTCGGGCACACCCCTGTCAAGTTAAGGAGATTCAACTGAGGAAGCACAAGGGAACTCTTATCTGGGAACAACAACTGCAGGGAGAACACATTTTCAGACGAATGTGGGAGGGCAGAAGGCTGCCTAATACTGAAGCACCCCCAAACAACAAACCAAATGCAACAACTACTGCAAGCATTCCTGGGGGAAGGCCTGCAGCAGATGGATTTGCATATAGTGATGTCATCCAAGCAGTGGGCATAGTTGGCTGCAACCCTCGTCTGCATATGAAAAGAGAAAAGGGTCACGCAGGGCATGGCGGCCTTTGTGGGGTTGCGCTTGGATGACCCCTAAATCGCTTTATACACCCCCACCCCCCATCAGTGTGGGCTCATGTTGGCCATGCCCCAGCCCCTGAAGCATTCAAGCTGATTTCTTGCAGCAGCTGGACCCAGAAACAGCTCCAGAGTTGCTCTACAAGACAAGTAAAAGGGTGTGAGCCCTGCAGCACCACCTGTAGTTTGCATACACACATATATAGGACAGCATCTCTTATATGCCCCAGGGTCAATAAAATAGTATCCTTATCTAGGGTATCCATCCCCTCAGATAAGGTATCCGTCCATGCCGCTACAGCACTACACACCCAGGCCGACGCAATTGCCGGTCTGAGTAAGGTACCTGAATGTGTATAAATGGACTTCAGGGTAATCTCCTGTTTGCGGTCAGCAGACTCTTTGAGGGTAGCCGTATACTGGGACGGGAGGGCTACCTTCTTGGATAAGTGTGTTAATGCTTTGTCCACCCTAGGGGAGGATTCCCATCGTAACCTATCCATTGATGGGAAAGGATACGCCATAAGAATCCTTTTGGAAATCTGCAGTCTTTTATCTGGAGATTCCCAAGCTTTTTCACATAACTCGTTCAGCTCGTGTGACCCCCTCAAAGGTTACCTCAGGCTTTTTCACCTTGTACATATGTACCCTCTTGTCAGGGACAGGGGGTTCCTCTCTGATGTGCAAAACATCTTTTATTGCCATAATCATATATCGAATGGATTTTGCCAATTTTGGCTGTAACTTTGCATCATCGTAATCGACACTGGAGTCAGAATCCGTGTCTGTATCTGTGTCAACAATCTGGGATAGTGGGCGCTTATGAGACCCTGACAGTCCCTGCAACATAGGATCAGGCATGGGTTGAGACCCTGACTGTCCCAAAGCTTCAGCCTTGTCTAATCTTTTGTGCAATGAGTTTACACTAGCATTTAAAACATTCCACATATCCATCCAATCAGCTGTCGGCGGAGACACCACATTCATTTGCTCCTGCTCCTCTCTAATATAGCCTTCTTCCTCAGACATGTCGACACACGTGTACCGACACACCACACACACAGGGAATGCTTTTTCTGAAGACAGTTCCCCACAATGCCCTTTGGAGAGACAGAGAGAGAGTATGCCAGCACACACCCCAGCGCTATATAACCCAGGAATACACAGTAACTTAATGTTTGCCCAGTAGTACTGCTGTATGTAATTTGCGCCAAATTATGTGCCCCCCCCCTCTTTTCAACTCTCTTGTCTACCGTGGTATAAGCAGGGGAGAGTCCGGGGAGCTTCCTCTCAGCGGTGCTGTGAAGAAAAAATGGCGCTGGTGAGTGCTGAGGGAGAAGCCCCGCACCCTCGGCGGCAGGCTTCTGTCCCGCTTAAACTGTAAAATTGGCGGGGGCTCATACATATATACAGTGCCCCGCTGTATATGTGTTATATTTTTGCCAAAAAGAGGTTTATATTGCTGCCCAGGGTGCCCCCCCCCCCTGCGCCCTGCACCCTTACAGTGACCGGAGTGTGTGAGGTGTATGGGAGCAATGGCGCACAGCTGCAGTGCTGTGCGTTACTTCAGTGAAGATCATGAAGTCTTCTGCCGCCTCTGAAGTCTTCTTTTCTTCTCATACTCACCCGGCTTCTATCTTCCGGCTCTGCAAGGGGGACGGAGGCGCGGCTCTGGGACGGACGGCGAGGGTGAGATCCTGCGTACCAATCCCTCTGGAGCTAATGGTGTCCAGTAGCCTAAGAAGCTGGACCTTGCAACTCAGAGAGTAGGGCTGCTTCTCTCCCCTCAGTCCCTCGATGAGGGAGTCTGTTGCCAGCAGTGCTCCCTGAAAATTAAAAACCTAACAAAATACTTTCTGTCAGAAAGCTCAGGAGAGCTCCTGAAAAGCACCCAGTCTCCACTGGGCACAGTATCAAACTGAGGTCTGGAGGAGGGGCATAGAGGGAGGAGCCAGTGCACACCCAGAACTAAAGTCTTTCTTAAAGTACCCATGTCTCCTGCGGAGCCTATCTATCCCCATGGTCCTTACGGAGTCCCCAGCATCCTCTAGGACGTTAGAGAAAATAGGATTTTAATACCTACCGGTAAATCCTTTTCTCTTAGTCCGTAGAGGATGCTGGGCACCCGTCCCAGTGCGTACTGTGTCTGCAGTTATTAAATGGCCCTTAACTCCAGAACATTTATGTGGAGAAAACTTTCCTGACTTGACCATCTTCCTTGGATGTTTTCCCCCTGTGTGACTGCTCCCCAGCCTCGGAGGGTTGCATCCATGGTCCCTAGGATCCAGTCCTGGATCCCGAACCATCGCCCCTCTAGGAGGTGAGAACTGTGCAGCCACCAATGGAGTAAGATTCTGGTCTTGGAAGACAGGATTATCCTCCGGTGCATGTGTAGGTGGGATCCGGACCACTTGTCCAACAGGTCCCACTGGAACACTCTGGCATGGAACCTGCCAAACTGAATGGCCTCGTAGGCCGCAACCATCTTCCCCAGCAACAGAATGCATTGATGGATTAACACTCTTGCTGGTTTCAGAATTTGTTTGACCAGACTCTGGAACTCCATAGCCTTTCCACTGGAAGAAAGCCTCTTCTGTGTCCAGTATGACTCCCAGAAACAACAACCGCGTCATTGGGACCAACTGCGATTTTGGCAAGTTTAGGAGCCAACCATGTTGTTGAAGAACTGTCAGGGAGAGTAGATGTTTTGCACCAACTGGTCCCTGGATCTCGCCTTTATCAGGAGATCATCCAAGTACGGCATAATTGTGACTCCTTGCTTGTGAAGGAGAACCATCATTTCCACCATCACCCTGGTGAAAATCCTCAGAGCCGTGGACAGACCAAACGGCAACGTCTGAAATTGGTAATGACAATCCTGAATTGCAAACCTCAGGTAGCTTGATGCAGTGGCTAAACGGGAACATGTAATTAGGCAACCTTATGTCTACCAAAACCATGAAATCTCCTTCCTCCGGACTGGAGATCCCTACCCTGAGAGATTCCATCTTGAAATTGAATTTCTTTAGGTAGAAATTGAGGGATTTCAGATTTAAGATTGGTCTGACTGAGCCGTCCGGCTTCGGGAGCACGAAGAGGCTTGAATAAAAACCTTCTCCCTGCTGACTAAGGCCGATTTGAACAATCGGTGAGGGGGAACGTCTTGAAACCCCAGTTTGTACCCTTGTGACACTATTTGTAAAACCCACGAGTCCAGGTCCAAATTAATCCAGAACTGACTGAAGTGTTTTAGACGTGCCCCCACTGGTGTGGGCTCCTGCAAGAGAGCCCCAGCGTCATGCAGTGGATTTGGCAGAAGCAGAGGACGAACTCTGCTCCTGCGATCTTGAAGAGGCTACAGACCTCTTCCCTCTTCTCCTTCCTCTAATGCAAAGAAAGGGGAATCTTAACTTCTTGCATATCTATTGGGACAAAATGACTGCGTTAGACAATGATGCGTCTTCATCCGTTGAGAGGGAACATAGGGCAAGAAGGTTGACTTACCTGCGGGAGCTGCCGAGATCAAATTAACTAGGCCGTTGCCAAACAAGGCTTCACCTTCATAGGGAAGAGACTCCCTTTCTTCTTGGAGTCAGCATCAGCATTCCCTTGGTGAATCCACACTGCCCTCCTATCCGAGACTGCCATGAAATTGGCCCGTGAACTCAAGAGTCCTATATCCCTTGCAGTTGTAAGTATGCTGCAGTGTCCTTGATATGATCCAACGTAAGGAGTATCCCATCTCTCCAAGATATCTATATCGGAAGACAAGGTATTCGACCAATTCTTGAATACTACTACTCACCCATGCGCATGTAATGGCAGGTCTAAGTAATGTACCCGTGGTTACATAACTAGAAATAATGTAGCTTCCTGCATACGATCTGCTGGATTTGTGACAGGGCCCCGTGCAGAACAGGGGGTGACTCCCACTTTATTCTGTCCGCAGCAGGAAATGAATAAACAATCGGAAACCTTTTGGGGATTTGAAACCATCTTGTCGAGCTGGCCCAGACTTTCTCAAACAGAGATGGAGGAACGTTACATCAGCTTTCATTATATATCTATATTTACATACATATAGACCCCTTTGTCAGGAACAGCAGGGTCCTCAGTGATGTTAATATGTCCTTAATATCCACAATCATGTACTGAATGCTCCTTGCCAATATTGGATCTAATCAGGAAATATTATGGTCGACATAGGAATCAGTATCCGAGTCAGTATCAGTGTGTAGTAACATTTTTGCGGGCCTGAGGGAAAAGAAGCATAGCCATGAACATCACATCTATTCTCTACGTCTGTGTCTGGGACACAGATTTATCCAACCTCACTCTGATATTATTGAAACTTTCACCCAGTCAGTTATTGGTGGTGCCAACAGGGCCACCATCATATGTCTGCATTCCTAATATAGTTTCCTCTTGGGAAAAACATTCAGCCACCGACATGTTGACACACATGTACCAAGTACCCACAGACACATCAGCTTATGGGGGATAGACCTACAGTAAATCTGTCAGAGGGACAGAGAGGATTTTTTAGCTCACAACCCAGCGCCAAAAGTACACAGTCTGGGAAATAATAAACTCTATAGTGATAGACTTGTAACGCTCTATAGATGTGCTGGTGAGGTGAGGAAGAAGCCCCGCCGCTGTAATGGCACGCTTCTGTCCCGCTCAGAAACAAATAATTAATTACGCTGGCGGGGTAAGGACAGTGCCCAGGCACTAATGTCCACTTTTGCCAGCCTTTTGTGAGGAATTTATGCTGCCCAGGGTGCCCCCCCCCACCCACCCACATGCCCTGCACCCTGCAGTGCCTGTGTTTGTGTGGAAGCATGGCGCACAGCATTCCGCTCGCTGCGTGGTACCTCAGAATGCCGTCACTGGAGAAGAAGTCTTCTGTTCTTCTGCTACTCGCCTGTCTTCTGACTTCTGGCTCTGTAAGGGGGTGATGGCAGGCTACGGGAGTGGGCATCTAGGCGTACCCAGCGATCAGCACCCTCAGGAGCTAATGGTGTCCTGTCAGCCAGAAGCAGAGCCATTGAACTCACTAGAAGTTGGTCATACTTCTCTCCCCTAAGTTCCACGAAGCAGGGAGACTGTTGCCAGCAGCCTCCCTGAAAATAAGAAAAACTAACATAAGTCTTTTCAGAGAAACTCAGTAGAGCTCCCCTGTAGTGCATCCAGTCTCACTGGGCACAATTCTAAAACTGGAGTCTGGAGGAGGGGCATAGAGGGAGGAGACAGTTCACACCCTTTGAAAGTCTTAAAGTGCCCATGTCTCCTGCGGATCCCGTCTATACCCCATGGTTCTTAATGTGATCCCAGCATCCTCTAGGACGTATGAGAAAACAAATAACGCACACACGAGGAGGAGAGAACAAAGGAAGCTATAAGGAGGGGAGGGGAGGGGAGGGGGGGGGGAGGTAAGGTAGTAAAGGGATATTGGATAAACTACAACCTTATACATATTCATTAATGTACCAGTAGTTAGAAGTAGAAGAGCTCTAACAGAAACCACAAAGCTTATCTAAAGCCACACCACGCTGGATATGCCCAATCTCATTTGATCTTTGAAGCAAAGCAGTATTGGACTTTGTTACTACCAAGCAGTCTCCCATCCATGTATTATCAGATTATTTAGGTGTTTTTAAACTACCAACACCCTTTTCTTGGTACTGTACATTTAATTTTTACACATATTCTTTTATGTACCAGAAGTTAGAAGTAGAAGAGCTCTAACAGAAACCACGAGGTCATCTACAGCCACAGCACACTGGATTTGCCCAATCTCTCCTGATCATGGAAGCTGAGCAGTGTTGGTCCTGGTTTTAGTACTTGGATGGGAGACCACCAGGAAATACCAGGAGCTGTGTGTATTTTTACAATACCAACACCGTTCTCTTGATGCATTCCATTTTGAAACATTGGGGCAGATCTATTAAGCCTGGTGAACTGATAAAGTGCAAGGTGATAAAGTACCAGCCAGTCAGCTCCTAACTGTCATTTTTCAAACCCAGCCTGTGACATGGCAATTAGGAGCTGATTGGCTGGTACTTTATCACCATGCAAATTATCATTTCACCAGGTTTAATAAATCAAAACAAAAGAAGTACAGATAGCGCTTGCAGATTTATTATTATAAATTTATTAATTAACTATTATCTCAATGATAATTCTTCACTAGTACTATTATAGTACCAAGGATATAGATTAATAAAAAAAAAAATATCTTTCCCTTGCCTTGACAACAAATTTACATATATAAAAAAACTAAAACCACATTGACATCAATTAATAATATATAAGAAAATGCTCTGCTCCACAAATTGGTTTAGCTAGCCCTCTTAGTACAGAAAGAGATACAATAGTTTCAATGAGTCCCAGTGTTTCACTTAACTGCTACAACTGCAACAGCTGAGTCCAATATCTGGTTACTTAGTTTCATTTAGTTTACTGCTGTTTCCTTTCTTTGGTGATGGTAATCTCATGTGCTTTCTCTGAGACCAATCTTGTTATGCCCCTTCCCCACAAGGCATGCGCCTTTTGTCCATATTGCAAAAATGGAATATGGAATAGGGCTTGCTTTCAATCATATATAGTACGTATAGTATTTAGCAGCTTTTTTGTCCACTTTAAATGACGCTGATCAGATTAACAGCAATTTCATCGTGAAGCAGTAGGATTAATGGATATAGTCACAGTTTTTATAAGACATGGCCATGTTAAGTTTTAATTACCACTCCGCCTCAGGTTTCCGTCTTTGTAACCCTCCCGGCTCTGGTGCTAATTTACCGTTCCAAACGAGCCTTATCCGGAGATACGTCCAAAGTCCTCCTGATGCTCGGCGTGAGTGGTAGATTAGGTTGTCACTGGCAGGTGCAAATACAGTAGGTGTTTCTCAGGTTTAATAAATCGTCCGCTTATTCATTTATGTACGAGTAGTTAGAAGTAGAAGAACTCTAACAGAAACCACTAAGCTCATCTACAGCCACACCACACTGTATATGCCCAATATCACCTGATCTTAGGCCTGGTTTGTTCTTGGATGTGAGACCACCTGGGAATACCAGGTGCTGTAGGTAGTTTTATACTACCAACACCGTTCTCTTGATGCATTCTATTTTGAAACTTATTCATTGATGTAGAAGTTAGAAACAGCAAAAATCATCTACAGCCGCATCACACTGGATATGTCCAATCCAGTGGCGTAACTAGAAATTTTTCTCCCCCAAGCCAAAAAATTCTTCGGCGCCCCCCCCCCCCCCCTTCATGCTCCATAATTGGGAGCAAGAAAGGGATAAATATGCGCGCGCCTAAGGCGCGCGCGTCAAAAAAGGGGCGTGGTTTTGTTGGAGTGGGCGTGATTTCGCATAAAGGGGCGTGGCATTGCAGGAAAAGACTACCTTATACCCCAGTTTTGCAACCTGCACGCCCATACGTTGGCCACCACAGGAAAGAAAAATTATCCTGATTCATGCCCCTTACATTATTTGTCATTTTTCCTCCTTATAGTAATGCCCAGTATACATTATGCCACATACTGCAATGGCCCTTAGACATTATGCCGCACACAATAATGCACGACACAATATGCACACACTGTAATGCCCCCGACACATTATGCCACACACCGTAATGTCTGTGACACATTATGCCACACACCGTAATGCCTGTGACACATTATGACAGGAATCGCAATGCCCGTTATACATTATGCTACACACTGCAATGCCCCTGATACATTATAGCACATACAATGTCTGTGACACATTATGACACACACCGCAATGTCCGTGATACATTATGCCACACACTGCAATGCCCGATACATTATAGCACATACAATGCCTGTGACACATTATGCCACACACTGCAATGACCTTGAGACATTATACCACAATGCCCGTGATATAGTATACCATACACCGTAATGCCTGTGACACATACCGCAATGCCCTGCCCGTTATACCCTATGCCACACATCGCAATGCCCGTTATGTATTATGCCACACTGCAATGACCCTGAGACATTATACCACATACCACAATGCCCGTGATATAGTATACCACACACCGTAATGCCTGACACATTATGACACACACCGCAATGTCCGTGATACATTATGCCACACACTGCAATGACCCTGAGACATTATACCACATATCACAATGCCCGCGATATAGTATACCATACACCGTAATGCCTGCGACACATTATGACACACACCGCAATGTCCGTGATACATTATGCCACACACCGTAATGCCCATTACACATTAAGTCTACAGTAAGGCTTCTAATTACTTTTCAATTACCTGCTCGTTGTCAGGGGTTTCATGCACTGGGTGTCATGCTCGTTGCCAGGGGTTTCATGCTCTTGGTTCCATGCACGGTGCCAGGGGTTTTCATGCTCAGGGTGTCATGCTCGTTGCCAGGGGTTTCATGCACTGGGTGTCATGCTCGTTGCCAGGTGTTTCATGCACTGGGTGTCATGCTCGTTGCCAGATGTTTCATGCACTGGGTGTCATGCTCGTTGCTAGGAGGTAGTCTTTGTTGCTAGGGCAGTGCTCCCAGTGCCACATATGTCCCCAGTGCCAGATATTCCCCCACGGTGCCAGGTACTTACATGCCCCAGTGCCAAATATAGTCGTCCCCCCCATGTGCCAGGTACACATATGCCCCCAGTGCCAGATATTCCCCCCCAGTGCCATATATGCCCCCAGTGCCAGATATTCCCCCCAGTGCCATATATGCCCCCCGTGCCATATATGCCCCCAGTGCCAGATACCCCCCCCCAGTGCCATATATGCCCCCAGTGCCAGATATTCCCCCCAGTGCCATATATGCCCCAGTGCCAGATATCCCCCCCAGTGCCAGATATGCCCCCAGTGCCAGATATTCCCCCCAGTGCCAGAAATGCCCCAGTGCCAGATATTCCTCCCCCCCCCGTGCCATATATGCCCCCAGTGCCAGATATTTACCCCCCCCCCCCCCCGCCGTCGCTTTTTGGAGGGACACGGAGGGCACAGCTCGTCTCTCCTGTGTCCCTCCTGCTGCATCATCTCCGGCGGCCGCGGGTCTAATAGGGGGAAGTGCCGGTTCGTGAGCCAATTAGAGCTCACGGACGGCACTTCCCCCTATTAGACCCGCGGCCGCCGGAGATGATGCAGCAGGAGGGACACAGGGAGGCACGCTGTGTGCCCTCCGTGTCCCTCCAAAAAGCGGCGGAGGGAAGGAGACTGCAGACTGACATGCGGACGCTCGTCCGCATGTCAGTCTGCTGTAAATCAGTGGCGCCCCCGCAGCCCCTCGCCCCCAAGCCACCGCGAGGACTGCGGGGGCAGTAGTTACGCCACTGGTCCAATCTCATCTGATGATGGAAGCTAAGCAGTGTTGTGCCTGGTTTGTTTTTGGATTTCAAGTCCTGCCTTCTGGTTTGGCCACGGCACCTCGGATATTCACCAAGGTCATGGCCGTGATGACGACCCTTCACGATCAGAGAATCAGGATCCTGACAAATCTGGACGACTTGCTGATCCTGGTGAACTCCCAAGAGGTTCTCCACAGTTATCTGGAACTGGCGGTCCAATTCCTAAAAGTCCACGGGTGGCTATTCAACTGAAAAAAGTCCTCGCTGGTCCCTGCTCGGAACATTGTGCACCTAGGGGCACTGCTGGACACACACAGCCAACAATTGTTTCTGTCTCCAGAGAAAGTCCTGAAAATTCAGGACAGTATCGTCCTCTCTCGCCCAAGAGTGTTGATACACACGGCGATGCAAGTACTAGACCTCATGGTGTCGGCTTTCGATATGGTAGAGTACGCTCAATTTCATTACCGCCCTCTGCAGAGGTTAATCCTCTCCAAGTGGGACGGCCTGCCTCATCGGATGATGTCTCAAATGATCTCCTTGACTCCGGAGGTTCGTCTGACACTGAGCTGGTGGTTACAGGACCAACAGTTGAGCAGGGGCCATCCCTTCTGGATCTCCAACTGTGTCCTCCTGACAATGGATGCCAGTCTTTTGGGCTGGGCCATGGTGTTGGAGCAACACTTTCTCCAGGGTCGGTGGACCAGGGAGGAATCTCTCCTCCTGATATACATTCTGGAATTGCAGGCAGTGTTCAATTAATTGACACTGGCCCTGCCTCTAGTACAGAACAGGCCTGTTCAAGTACAATCTGACAACGCCACCACGGTAGTGTACACAAATCATCAAGGCGGCACTCGAAACTGCATGGCAAAGCTGGAAGTATCAAAAATCCTCCGTTGGGTAGAAAGTCATCTGACAGCAATATCGGCAGTGTTCATTCCCGGAGTCCTCAACTAGGAAGCGGATTTCCTCAGTCGTCAGGACGTTCACGCTGGAGAGTGGAGAGGCCGCAGCAGAAATGTCTGCACTGGTGTCAGTAGGTGACTGAGGCAGGGATGACTGGGAGATAGTGGGTGACTGAAGCATGTATGAGTGGGAGATAGTGGGTGACTGAGGCCGGGGTGACTGGGAGATAGTTGGTGACAGGGAGATAGTGGGTTACTGAGGGAGGGGTGATAGGAAGGGGTTGGGTAAGTATGGGAAGAAAGTGGGTGACAGGTATAATAAATGACTAAGGCAGGGGTGATAGGGAGATAGTGGATGACTGTGGCAGGGGTGACAGGGACAGTAAGAGACTGAGGCAGGGGTGACAGGGATAGTGGCTGACTGAGGCAGGGGTGACTGGGAGATAGTGGGTGACTGAGGCAGGGTTGACAGGGATAGTGGGTGACTGAAGCAGGGGTGATAGGGTGACAGTGGGTGACTAAAGCAGGGGTGACTGGTATAGTGGGTGACTGAGGCAGGGATCGCAGATATAGTGGTTGACTGAGGCAGCGGTGACTGGGAGATAGTGGGTAACTGAGGCAGGGGTGACAGGGAAAGTGTGTGACTCAGGCAGGGGTGATAGGGAGATAGTGGGCTGCATATCTCTGCCTCACTGCAGCAGCACATTCCTGCTTCAATGACAGCAGCACATCCCTACCTCACTTATAGCAGCACATCCCTGCCTCGCTGACAGCAGCACATCCCTGCCTCGCTGACAGCAGCACATCCCTGCCTCGCTGACAGCAGCACATCCCTGCTTCGCTGACAGCAGCACATCCCTGCTTCGCTGACAGCAGCACATCCCTGCTTCGCTGACAGCAGCACATCCCTGCCTCGCTGACAGCAGCACATCCCTGTCTCGCTGACAGCAGCACAGCACTGCTTCGCTGACAGCAGCACATCACTGCTTCACTACCAGCAGCACATCCCTGCCTCACTGGCAGCAGCACATCCCTGCCTTACTGACAGCTGTATATAGGGCCTAATTCAGACCTGATCCCTGCTGTGCATATTCACACAACAGGAGATCAGGTCTGAAGTGCGTGTGTGCTGGTGCCGCAGTGCACCGGCACATGCCAGAGATGCGATCAGCATCTCTGCCCAGTGAGCGCCTCTGCCTGATTGACAGGCAGAGGCGGTCACTGGGCAGGAGGAGTCGGGCCAGCGGCGTTGTGCCGCCATTTTGGGGGCACAGTCAGGACAACGCAGACATGACCGGACCGTATGGGGGCGGGCCGTGACGGCTGCGTGACCCGGACAGCAACGGGCCTTATTTACTAAAATCTCAGATAAATTTTATGGCATTTATGTGCAGTCTAGTTTGCACAGTTGATAGAGTGTTGATCTTGCACTATCAATGTAAGCCTCACATAGGTTTGATACACATGTAAGTTTGTTTTTATTTTACTACATTGTGGTTTGTGGCTCTATACCATGTAATGCATGTCTTTTAACAGTAGTCAAGTCTTCCAATGTGCTTGTTAGTGAAACCCAATAGATAGCTTTATTTTATTTTGTTTCTTCAAATATTGAATGCATATGTCTTATAACTTTTTTTTTTTTTTCAATATACAGGTTGAGTATCTGTATATACATTTTTATTATAAGATTTTCAATGACACAAGTACATCCAAGTTGCAGATTATGGATTGTGAAGGACAAATCAACCATATAAACAATTTAAGCAATTTAAATTGCATGCAGGTAGTAGAATATCAAACTCCTTGGATGAGAGTTGGTCGTAATAAACTAGGATAGAAAAGAATAAAGTAGAAAATAAGATTTTAAACCTACCGGTAAATCTTTTAAAAAAACAAAAAAGGTTTATTTTATGGCAGTAGTTTCCAAACTGGGGTTCTTGCACTGGTAGCATAGTTTGGTGGTCCAGGACCAATTAAAATTATTTATACTTTATTAAATTGGCAAAACCATTCCCTCACAACATAACTGAACCTGAGGATGACATGCTATAAACACAATTTACTTAATTTTATATTTTTTTCTGAATTTCTCAATAAAAAAAACTTTGGCCTAGGGGTGCCGTGAAACAAATTTTGATACTCTAGGGCAGGGGTGTCAAACCCATGGGCCGCATGCCGCCCCCAATGCATCCTTTTGTGGCCCACAGGCCGGGGTCCGGCAGGGGTCCGACAGGGGTCCTTTTGTGGCCCGATCACCTTGCTTAGAGCGAGGGCAGGAGAGTGCAGCCAGAGTCTTTGCTTTCTATGTGCGGCACCATCTTCCCGAAGAGATCACCGGGAAGATAGTGCCCCTTCCACTGGCTACAGCACAGGTATACTGGGGTGGGGTAGCAAACTGGGGGCCCCAATGGGCCCCTCCAGCAGTCCCTCTACCAAAACACATCTTTTGGTGGTTTTGCGGTGTTGTTATAACTACATGGTGACGATTCTGTAGCACAGAGATTTTCAACCATTTACAACTCACGTCACACAGAACAAGATTTAAATATTGACAAGGCACACTGAAATATAATGGTGATGCATGGTGCAGTATCGTGTCCTAGGATGTCATGTCGCAGCTTCTCCATAGGTAACGCCTGAACAGGCCCGGTGACAGGGGGGACAAAGGGGACACTTGTTCAGGGCTCCAAGTATTAAGAACAGAAATAATGGGGCCACAGTGCCAATATTGCTTTTTAAAGTGTATCCACCAACTGCTCAATTTAAGCAGGAAAACAATTAACAGGCCAACTAAACCCTCCCCCCTCCTTTTACCCCATCACTTTGTCCAGTCCCTGTGGTCCATACTGTATTGCCATTATTATGCATGTTGCTGTGCTGGCCCTTTTCTGAATGTCCCTGCCACCGCCACCGAAGAGCTGGATAGCCCAGTATGAAAACCACCTGCCGGCCTCACTGACGGTCCGAGTCAAAGGCTCCATTTTTTTTTAAAGATCCCTCTGCCAAGTTAAGGGGGGGTTGAGGGGGCCCCAGAGATATCAGTGTACTGGGCCCCGAGATTTCTGTTTCTGGCCCTGACCCTCAGGGGCGTATCTACCCCTTGGCCAGGATGGCACTTGCCAGGGGCACCATCCAGCTGTGCCAACCGTGGCTAAGGGATAGAGTTCTGCAGTCTCGAAAGGGCGCTATGGCAATCAGCATGGGACTGACCAATTAGACGGTGAGGGAAGGATACTGAAATTGTCCCAACCCTGTTACAGTTTGAAACGCCCCTCAACTGCTGTCCACTGCTTCACTCCTAGCTCTGCCCCTTTGCACAGTGGGCAAGGAGATGGCTGGAGACAGCTGCACAGCCATGCCTTGCAAGTTCGAGAGAGCTGTTGAATTTCAGCACTTCAAGTCAGAGCCTGCCCCCTGCTGCCCAAGCAGTCCGTGACAGTTAGTGTCGAGGAGGGGGGGATTTGTGCATGTGTGCTATCAGTGTGTGTGTGTGTGGGGGGGGGGGGGGGGTGGAGGATGTGTGTGACTGTGAGGGAGCTGTCAGTGTCAGTGGGGAGAGGAGCAGGAGGGAGTTGTCAGTGTGTGGAAGTGATGAGAGTTGTCAGTACTGGGGAAATGTGTGTGTGTGTGTGTACTAGATTTAGGAGTGTGTGTTTGTGAGAGGTTTCAGTTGGGGAATTAGAGTTCATACAGTAATTAAATGTTTTCATATTGAGAACTACATCTCCCAGCATATACAGTGTGCTGGGGATGCTAACAAGCTTTATTTAAAAGTTTAAAAAACCGCATGCCGCCCCCAATGCATCCTTTTGTGGCCCACATTTCTCTGGTCCCAAGCATTTTGGATGAGGGATACTCAACCTGTAATGCCACTGTATAGGTCCTTGGTACAGCCACATTTAGAATCCTGTGTTCAGTTCCAGAAGCCATATCTCCAGAAGGCTGTAAATACATTGGGCAACTAAAATTGTGCATGGCCTACATCACAAAACTTACCTGGAAATACTAAAAAATGTTGATGTGTATAGTTTGGAGAAGGGAAGAGGGAACATACAGTAATAGAAACATTTAAATATATAGGGAGGAATGTAATAGGGTGTGAGAATCAGAAAGTGAGAGATTTTGTGTTTTTTCCTGTTGTTTTTTTTTTTTTTTATTGTTTGTTTTTTAAAGTGGCAATCCTTTACATGGCAAAACCAGGTTGATATTTGCCATGTAAAGGATTGCCACCGTGGGCATGTGTAGGAGGGGCACTGCTACTGTTGGCATTATGTGTGTAAGCTGCACTGATATGGTGGTTATGTGTATAAAGGGCACTGCGACTGTGGGTATTATTATTATTATTATTATTATTATTACATGCGGTGTAATGACAATAAGACAGTGCTACTGTGTGGCGTATTTTTATTTGGGGTGCTATTGTGTGGCCATGCCCCTTCCTTGTGATACCACACCTTCTTTTTTTAAGGAGCGCACTGTCCCTTTATTAAGTATTGGAGAGAGGGCCCAAATTAATAGTTTGCAGGGAGGCGCCAAACACCCTAGCACTGGCCCTTTGGTAGGGGACAGGATTTGCTTCTGCTTGTGCACATATGTTATGATTGCCAGCCAACAGCACTGGTTTTGCCTATAACACTAACTATAAATATTTTGAATTGGTCCTGGACCATCAATCCAAGGCACCCCTGCAAGTGTCCTGAGGCACCCCAGGGTGCAGTTTGAGAACCACTGGTCTAGTGAGTACCCAGGATAATTATTGTAGCTGGTCTGCGGGTAACAGCTCTCAGATCCACTTCTAGAAAAAATGCAGCAATGTAATTTGAGTGACAAACTGCAGAGATGAACCCTTTCTGTGACTGCTGCACAGGGATCACACAAACTCTATTCATAGGGCTGACTTCACTTAGGGGAGATGTTCTCACCCCGCAAAGAAGTGCGAGTATATACCGCACTTACGGTACCATTGGATTTACAGATATTTTCTTGCAATACACTATGGGGGTCATTCTGAGTTGATTGCTCGCTAGCAGTTTTTAGCAGCCATGCAAACGCATTGTCGCTGCCCACTGGAGAGTGTATATTCACTTTGGAGAAGTGCGAACACTTGAGCAGCAGAGCGCCTGCAAAATCGTTTCAAAATAAGACCAGCACTGTAGTTACACTTCGTGTGCGTTGATTCTAACAACCGAGGACGGCTTTTGATGTCACACACCCATCCAGCGAATGCCCAGCCACGTCTGCATTTCTTCTGCCACGCCTGCATTTTTCCAAGCACTCCCTGAAAACGGTCAGTTGACACCCAGAAACGCCCTCTTTCTGTCAATCTCCTTGTGGCCTGTTCTGTGATTGGAATAATCGCTAGAACTAGTGCAAAACCACAATGGACTTTGTACCCGTACGATGCGCATGCACATTACGGAGCATGCGCATGCACAGATTAGCCATTTTTTTTCAACTGATTGCTACGCAGCGAACAACGGCAGCAAGCGATCAACTCGGAATGACCCCCTATATACATAGAAACATGGATTTTTACTGCAGGAATTATGGTTAGTTTAGGGGTATCGGTTAGGGTCAACAGAGGTGTAGCTAGGGGTCCAAGCGCCCCTGGCAAAGTAAGGGACTGGCGCCCCCCCTTTCGATAAAGCATTGCAGTCCATTGGCGGTTACCATGTTGGAGCCACAGCAACTGACCCCCTCCCCCACACGCTGCCCTACATCATCGGCTGGGATTCACTGTTGGTGTGAAGCCACTGGGAACATTCTGGTAGCATTAGCAGCAGTCTGTGTCATAGATAGGGAAGGCAGAAGGATAACTAGCTAATAGCAGTCTGTTGGCAGCAGAGGCTGGGCGGGGGGCTGAGAATGAGCCAACGCTGATCAGTGTCCAGTCTGCTCAGACAAAAATATTTTGTGATCAGGGCTGGTTTCTAGACCAAAGGAGCCAATGGCAAAAATTTCCTTTGGCACCCCCCCCCCCCCCCCACCCACACACACATACACACACACACACACACACACAGACACACACACACACCAAAAAAGAACATATCCCAGTTTAACATAACGCTATGTGGTGCAAGGTGTGGAGCTGGTCACTTGTATCAGACCTCTGACATTTGCCTTTTCACCCATATTGCATACTTTTTCTTGCAGGTTGTGTCTTAATTCAAGAAGTGTTCTAAGTACTTCAGCTTAGTATCTTTACTAACCCCTCTTTACCCCACACTACATAACTGACCCCTCTATACCCTACACTACATCACTGACCTTTCTATAACCATCACTGCATTACTGACCCCTCTATACAGTACACTGACCTCTATATACCTGCTAGTACATCCCTGATGCCTATATTCCCTAAGCTAAATCCCTGACGCCTCTATTCCCTACGCTACATCCCTGATGCCTCTATTCCCTATGCTACATCCCTGACGCCTCTATACCCTACGCTACATCCCTGATGCCTCTATTCCCTACGCTACATTCCTGATGCCTCTATAACCTACGCTACATCCCTGACGCCTCTATACCCTACGCTACATCCCTGACGCCTCTATACAGTACAATGCATTACTGATCCCTCTAGACCATACATCCTCATTACATCAGAGAGATAGTGAAACACTGGAAAAAATAAGGATAAAGTGGACTACAGAAACTGATGCTCTAAACAAAGGAGAGAGAGAGAAAAGCACAAGGGAAAGTGGGCAATCGGAACACCATAGAGAGAGGAGAGATAGAAATGCCTGAAAAAGTAAAGGGGGTTGGGTATGGCATCCGGCGCTCGGGATTCCAGCAGTCACATGATACCTAATCCTAATCCTAACCCTCTGGGGGGGTGGCGGATAGGGCTAACCCTCAGGGGGTGGCAGCTAGGACTAACCCACCCCCCTCCTAGTGCCTTCCCTAACACCCCCTCCCCCGGTCCTAACCCTCCCTCCAATACTCGCCTTCGGGATGTTGGCTGTCTGTGTGCCGGCACCAGTCTCCCAAGTGGTGTCAGGATTCCAACATCGGTCAAATGACCGCCGGTATACCGTCTGCCGGGATGGTAAATGTATCCTGAGGACAGGTAGTGAGTGTGGAGGGATAGGTGGTTCAGTAAAATGTAACAGCTCAAACTGCGATCATTCACTGATAAATTGATTTATAGCTCTCCCTTTTTAACCATTGCAGTCATAAAAGCAATGTTTTTTAAACTTTTAAATAAAGCTTGTTAGCATCCCCAGCACACTGTATATGCTGGGAGATGTAGTTCTCAATATGAAAACATTTAATTACTGTATGAACTCTAATTCCCCAACTGAAACCTCTCACAAACACACACTCCTAAATCTAGTACACACACACACACACATTTCCCCAGTACTGACAACTCTCATCACTTCCACACACTGACAACTCCCTCCTGCTCCTCTCCCCACTGACACTGACAGCTCCCTCACAGTCACACACATCCTCCACCCCCCCCCCCCCCACACACACACACACTGATAGCACACATGCACAAATCCCCCCCTCCTCGACACTAACTGTCACGGACTGCTTGGGCAGCAGGGGGCAGGCTCTGACTTGAAGTGCTGAAATTCAACAGCTCTCTCGAACTTGCAAGGCATGGCTGTGCAGCTGTCTCCAGCCATCTCCTTGCCCACTGTGCAAAGGGGCAGAGCTAGGAGTGAAGCAGTGGACAGCAGTTGAGGGGCGTTTCAAACTGTAACAGGGTTGGGACAATTTCAGTATCCTTCCCTCACCGTCTAATTGGTCAGTCCCATGCTGATTGCCATAGCGCCCTTTCGAGACTGCAGAACTCTATCCCTTAGCCACGGTTGGCACAGCTGGATGGTGCCCCTGGCAAGTGCCATCCTGGCCAAGGGGTAGATACGCCCCTGAGGGTCAGGGCCAGAAACAGAAATCTCGGGGCCCAGTACACTGATATCTCTGGGGCCCCCTCAACCCCCCCTTAACTTGGCAGAGGGATCTTTAAAAAAAAATGGAGCCTTTGACTCGGACCGTCAGTGAGGCCGGCAGGTGGTTTTCATACTGGGCTATCCAGCTCTTCGGTGGCGGTGGCAGGGACATTCAGAAAAGGGCCAGCACAGCAACATGCATAATAATGGCAATACAGTATGGACCACAGGGACTGGACAAAGTGATGGGGTAAAAGGAGGGGGGAGGGTTTAGTTGGCCTGTTAATTGTTTTCCTGCTTAAATTGAGCAGTTGGTGGATACACTTTAAAAAGCAATATTGGCACTGTGGCCCCATTATTTCTGTTCTTAATACTTGGAGCCCTGAACAAGTGTCCCCTTTGTCCCCCCTGTCACCGGGCCTGTTCAGGCGTTACCTATGGAGAAGCTGCGACATGACATCCTAGGACACGATACTGCACCATGCATCACCATTATATTTCAGTGTGCCTTGTCAATATTTAAATCTTGTTCTGTGTGACGTGAGTTGTAAATGGTTGAAAATCTCTGTGCTACAGAATCGTCACCATGTAGTTATAACAACACCGCAAAACCACCAAAAGATGTGTTTTGGTAGAGGGACTGCTGGAGGGGCCCATTGGGGCCCCCAGTTTGCTACCCCACCCCAGTATACCTGTGCTGTAGCCAGTGGAAGGGGCACTATCTTCCCGGTGATCTCTTCGGGAAGATGGTGCCGCACATAGAAAGCAAAGACTCTGGCTGCACTCTCCTGCCCTCGCTCTAAGCAAGGTGATCGGGCCACAAAAGGACCCCTGTCGGACCCCTGCCGGACCCCGGCCTGTGGGCCACAAAAGGATGCATTGGGGGCGGCATGCGGCCCATGGGTTTGACACCCCTGCCCTAGAGTATCAAAATTTGTTTCACGGCACCCCTAGGCCAAAGTTTTTTTTATTGAGAAATTCAGAAAAAAATATAAAATTAAGTAAATTGTGTTTATAGCATGTCATCCTCAGGTTCAGTTATGTTGTGAGGGAATGGTTTTGCCAATTTAATAAAGTATAAATAATTTTAATTGGTCCTGGACCACCAAACTATGCTACCAGTGCAAGAACCCCAGTTTGGAAACTACTGCCATAAAATAAACCTTTTTTGTTTTTTTAAAAGATTTACCGGTAGGTTTAAAATCTTATTTTCTACTTTATTCTTTTCTATCCTAGTTTATTACGACCAACTCTCATCCAAGGAGTTTGATATTCTACTACCTGCATGCAATTTAAATTGCTTAAATTGTTTATATGGTTGATTTGTCCTTCACAATCCATAATCTGCAACTTGGATGTACTTGTGTCATTGAAAATCTTATAATAAAAATGTATATACAGATACTCAACCTGTATATTGAAAAAAAAAAAAAAGTTATAAGACATATGCATTCAATATTTGAAGAAACAAAATAAAATAAAGCTATCTATTGGGTTTCACTAACAAGCACATTGGAAGACTTGACTACTGTTAAAAGACATGCATTACATGGTATAGAGCCACAAACCACAATGTAGTAAAATAAAAACAAACTTACATGTGTATCAAACCTATGTGAGGCTTACATTGATAGTGCAAGATCAACACTCTATCAA
>NW_026968544.1:0-86135 GCF_028390025.1 Pseudophryne corroboree
AGCCTCCTTACTCTGATGCTCCGCCCCTTCTCATCTTTATATCTAGCCTCCTTACCCTGAGGCTCCGCCCCTTCTCATCTTTATCTCTAGCCTCCTTACCCTGAGTCTCCTCCCCCTTCTCATCTTTATCTCTAGCCTCCTTACCCTGATGCTCCGCCCCCTTCTCATCTTTATCTCTAGCCTCCTTACCCTGATGCTCCGCCCCTTCTCATCTTTATCTCTAGCCTCCTTACCCTGATGCTCCGCCCCTTCTCATCTTTATCTCTAGCCTCCTTACCCTGAGTCTCCTCCCCCTTCTCATCTTTATCTCTAGCCTCCTTACCCTGAGGCTCCTCCCCTTCTCATCTTTATCTCTAGCCTCCTTACCCTGATGCTCCGCCCTTCTCATCTTTATCTCTAGCCTCCTTACCCTGATGCTCCGCCCCTTCTCATCTTTATATCTAGCCACCTTACCCTGAGGCTCCGCCCCTTCTCATCTTTATCTCTAGCCTCCTTACTCTGATGCTCCGCCCCTTCTCATCTTTATCTCTAGCCTCCTTACCCTGACGCTCCGCCCCCTTCTCATCTTTATCTCTAGCCTCCTTACCCTGAGTCTCCTCCCCCTTCTCATCATTATCTCTAGCCTCCTTACTCTGATGCTCCGCCCCTTCTCATCTTTATCTCTAGCCTCCTTACCCTGACGCTCCGCCCCCTTCTCATCTTTATCTCTAGCCTCCTTACCCTGAGTCTCCTCCCCCTTCTCATCATTATCTCTAGCCTCCTTACTCTGATGCTCCGCCCCTTCTCATCTTTATCTCTAGCCTCCTTACCCTGACGCTCCGCCCCCTTCTCATCTTTATCTCTAGCCTCCTTACCCTAATGCTCCTCCCCTTCTCATCTTTATCTCTAGCCTCCTTACCCTGATGCTCCTCCCCCTACTCATCTTTATCTCTAGCCTCCTTACCCTGATGCTCCGCCCCCTTCTCATCTTTATCTCTAGCCTCCTTACCCTGATGCTCCGCCCCCTTCTCATCTTTATCTCTAGCCTCCTTACTCTGAGTCTCCGCCCCTTTTCATCTTTATATCTAGCCTCCTTACCCTGAGGCTCCGCCCCTTCTCATCTTTATCTCTAGCCTCCTTACCCTGATGCTCCACCCCCTTCTCATCTTTATCTCTAGCCTCCTTACTCTGATGCTCCGCCCCTTCTCATCTTTATCTCTAGCCTCCTTACCCTGATGCTCCACCCCCTTCTCATCTTTATCTCTAGCCTCCTTACTCTGATGCTCCGCCCCTTCTCATCTTTATCTCTAGCCTCCTTACCCTGACGCTCCGCCCCCTTCTCATCTTTATCTCTAGCCTCCTTACCCTGACGCTCCGCCCCCTTCTCATCTTTATCTCTAGCCTCCTTACCCTGATGCTCCACCCCCTTCTCATCTTTATCTCTAGCCTCCTTACTCTGATGCTCCGCCCCTTCTCATCTTTATCTCTAGCCTCCTTACCCTGATGCTCCACCCCCTTCTCATCTTTATCTCTAGCCTCCTTACTCTGATGCTCCGCCCCTTCTCATCTTTATCTCTAGCCTCCTTACCCTGACGCTCCGCCCCCTTCTCATCTTTATCTCTAGCCTCCTTACCCTGATGCTCCTCCCCTTCTCATCTTTATCTCTAGCCTCCTTACCCTGATGCTCCTCCCCCTACTCATCTTTATCTCTAGCCTCCTTACCCTGATGCTCCGCCCCCTTCTCATCTTTATCTCTAGCCTCCTTACCCTGACGCTCCGCCCCCTTCTCATCTTTATCTCTAGCCTCCTTACGCTGAGTCTCCGCCCCTTTTCATCTTTATCTCTAGCCTCCTTACCCTGAGGCTCCGCCCCTTCTCATCTTTATCTCTAGCCTCCTTACCCTGATGCTCCACCCCCTTCTCATCTTTATCTCTAGCCTCCTTACTCTGATGCTCCGCCCCTTCTCATCTTTATCTCTAGCCTCCTTACCCTGATGCTCCACCCCCTTCTCATCTTTATCTCTAGCCTCCTTACTCTGATGCTCCGCCCCTTCTCATCTTTATCTCTAGCCTCCTTACCCTGACGCTCCGCCCCCTTCTCATCTTTATCTCTAGCCTCCTTACCCTGACGCTCCGCCCCTTCTCATCTTTATCTCTAGCCTCCTTACCCTGATGCTCCACCCCCTTCTCATCTTTATCTCTAGCCTCCTTACTCTGATGCTCCGCCCCTTCTCATCTTTATCTCTAGCCTCCTTACCCTGATGCTCCACCCCCTTCTCATCTTTATCTCTAGCCTCCTTACTCTGATGCTCCGCCCCTTCTCATCTTTATCTCTAGCCTCCTTACCCTGACGCTCCGCCCCCTTCTCATCTTTATCTCTAGCCTCCTTACCCTGATGCTCCTCCCCTTCTCATCTTTATCTCTAGCCTCCTTACCCTGATGCTCCTCCCCCTACTCATCTTTATCTCTAGCCTCCTTACCCTGATGCTCCGCCCCCTTCTCATCTTTATCTCTAGCCTCCTTACCCTGACGCTCCGCCCCCTTCTCATCTTTATCTCTAGCCTCCTTACGCTGAGTCTCCGCCCCTTTTCATCTTTATCTCTAGCCTCCTTACCCTGAGGCTCCGCCCCTTCTCATCTTTATCTCTAGCCTCCTTACCCTGATGCTCCACCCCCTTCTCATCTTTATCTCTAGCCTCCTTACTCTGATGCTCCACCCCTTCTCATCTTTATCTCTAGCCTCCTTACCCTGATGCTCCACCCCCTTCTCATCTTTATCTCTAGCCTCCTTACTCTGATGCTCCGCCCCTTCTCATCTTTATCTCTAGCCTCCTTACCCTGACGCTCCGCCCCCTTCTCATCTTTATCTCTAGCCTCCTTACCCTGACGCTCCGCCCCCTTCTCATCTTTATCTCTAGCCTCCTTACCCTGATGCTCCACCCCCTTCTCATCTTTATCTCTAGCCTCCTTACTCTGATGCTCCGCCCCTTCTCATCTTTATCTCTAGCCTCCTTACCCTGATGCTCCACCCCCTTCTCATCTTTATCTCTAGCCTCCTTACTCTGATGCTCCGCCCCTTCTCATCTTTATCTCTAGCCTCCTTACCCTGACGCTCCGCCCCCTTCTCATCTTTATCTCTAGCCTCCTTACCCTGATGCTCCTCCCCTTCTCATCTTTATCTCTAGCCTCCTTACCCTGATGCTCCTCCCCCTACTCATCTTTATCTCTAGCCTCCTTACCCTGATGCTCCGCCCCCTTCTCATCTTTATCTCTAGCCTCCTTACCCTGATGCTCCGCCCCCTTCTCATCTTTATCTCTAGCCTCCTTACCCTGAGGCTCCTCCCCTTCTCATCTTTATCTCTAGCCTCCTTACCCTGAGGCTCCTCCCCTTCTCATCTTTATCTCTAGCCTCCTTACCCTGAGTCTCCTCCCCCTTCTCATCATTATCTCTAGCCTCCTTACTCTGATGCTCCGCCCCTTCTCATCTTTATCTCTAGCCTCCTTACCCTGACGCTCCGCCCCCTTCTCATCTTTATCTCTAGCCTCCTTACCCTGATGCTCCTCCCCTTCTCATCTTTATCTCTAGCCTCCTTACCCTGATGCTCCTCCCCCTACTCATCTTTATCTCTAGCCTCCTTACCCTGATGCTCCGCCCCCTTCTCATCTTTATCTCTAGCCTCCTTACCCTGATGCTCCGCCCCCTTCTCATCTTTATCTCTAGCCTCCTTACCCTGATGCTCCGCCCCTTCTCATCTTTATCTCTAGCCTCCTTACCCTGATGCTCCGCCCCTTCTCATCTTTATCTCTAGCCTCCTTACCCTGAGGCTCCTCCCCCTTCTCATCTTTATCTCTAGCCTCCTTACCCTGAGGCTCCTCCCCTTCTCATCTTTATCTCTAGCCTCCTTACCCTGATGCTCCGCCCCTTCTCATCTTTATCTCTAGCCTCCTTACCCTGACGCTCCTCCCCCTTCTCATCTTTATCTCTAGCCTCCTTACCCTGAGGCTCCTCCCCTTCTCATCTTTATCTCTAGCCTCCTTACCCTGACGCTCCGCCCCCTTCTCATCTTTATCTCTAGCCTCCTTGCCCTGAGTCTCCTCCCCCTTCTCATCATTATCTCTAGCCTCCTTACTCTGATGCTCCGCCCCTTCTCATCTTTATCTCTAGCCTCCTTACCCTGACGCTCCGCCCCCTTCTCATCTTTATCTCTAGCCTCCTTACCCTGATGCTCCTCCCCTTCTCATCTTTATCTCTAGCCTCCTTACCCTGATGCTCCTCCCCCTACTCATCTTTATCTCTAGCCTCCTTACCCTGATGCTCCTCCCCCTACTCATCTTTATCTCTAGCCTCCTTACCCTGATGCTCCGCCCCCTTCTCATCTTTATCTCTAGCCTCCTTACCCTGATGCTCCGCCCCCTTCTCATCTTTATCTCTAGCCTCCTTACCCTGAGGCTCCACCCCCTTCTCATCTTTATCTCTAGCCTCCTTACCCTGATGCTCCGCCCCTTCTCATCTTTATCTCTAGCCTCCTTACCCTGAGTCTCCTCCCCTTCTCATCTTTATCTCTAGCCTCCTTACCCTGAGGCTCCTCCCCTTCTCATCTTTATCTCTAGCCTCCTTACCCTGATGCTCCGCCCTTCTCATCTTTATCTCTAGCCTCCTTACCCTGATGCTCCGCCCCTTCTCATCTTTATATCTAGCCACCTTACCCTGAGGCTCCGCCCCTTCTCATCTTTATCTCTAGCCTCCTTACCCTGAGTCTCCTCCCCCTTCTCATCTTTATCTCTAGCCTCCTTACTCTGATGCTCCGCCCCTTCACATCTTTATCTCTAGCCTCCTTACCCTGACGCTCCGCCCCCTTCTCATCTTTATCTCTAGCCTCCTTACCCTGAGTCTCCTCCCCCTTCTCATCATTATCTCTAGCCTCCTTACTCTGATGCTCCGCCCCTTCTCATCTTTATCTCTAGCCTCCTTACCCTGACGCTCCGCCCCCTTCTCATCTTTATCTCTAGCCTCCTTACCCTGATGCTCCTCCCCTTCTCATCTTTATCTCTAGCCTCCTTACCCTGATGCTCCTCCCCCTACTCATCTTTATCTCTAGCCTCCTTACCCTGATGCTCCGCCCCCTTCTCATCTTTATCTCTAGCCTCCTTACCCTGATGCTCCGCCCCCTTCTCATCTTTATCTCTAGCCTCCTTACCCTGATGCTCCGCCCCTTCTCATCTTTATCTCTAGCCTCCTTACCCTGATGCTCCGCCCCTTCTCATCTTTATCTCTAGCCTCCTTACCCTGACGCTCCGCCCCCTTCTCATCTTTATCTCTAGCCTCCTTACTCTGAGTCTCCGCCCCTTTTCATCTTTATCTCTAGCCTCCTTACCCTGAGGCTCCGCCCCTTCTCATCTTTATCTCTAGCCTCCTTACCCTGATGCTCCACCCCCTTCTCATCTTTATATCTAGCCTCCTTACTCTGATGCTCCGCCCCTTCTCATCTTTATCTCTAGCCTCCTTACCCTGATGCTCCACCCCCTTCTCATCTTTATCTCTAGCCTCCTTACTCTGATGCTCCGCCCCTTCTCATCTTTATCTCTAGCCTCCTTACCCTGACGCTCCGCCCCCTTCTCATCTTTATCTCTAGCCTCCTTACCCTGACGCTCCGCCCCCTTCTCATCTTTATCTCTAGCCTCCTTACCCTGATGCTCCACCCCCTTCTCATCTTTATCTCTAGCCTCCTTACTCTGATGCTCCGCCCCTTCTCATCTTTATCTCTAGCCTCCTTACCCTGATGCTCCACCCCCTTCTCATCTTTATCTCTAGCCTCCTTACTCTGATGCTCCGCCCCTTCTCATCTTTATCTCTAGCCTCCTTACCCTGACGCTCCGCCCCCTTCTCATCTTTATCTCTAGCCTCCTTACCCTGATGCTCCTCCCCTTCTCATCTTTATCTCTAGCCTCCTTACCCTGATGCTCCTCCCCCTACTCATCTTTATCTCTAGCCTCCTTACCCTGATGCTCCGCCCCCTTCTCATCTTTATCTCTAGCCTCCTTACCCTGACGCTCCGCCCCCTTCTCATCTTTATCTCTAGCCTCCTTACGCTGAGTCTCCGCCCCTTTTCATCTTTATCTCTAGCCTCCTTACCCTGAGGCTCCGCCCCTTCTCATCTTTATCTCTAGCCTCCTTACCCTGATGCTCCACCCCCTTCTCATCTTTATCTCTAGCCTCCTTACTCTGATGCTCCGCCCCTTCTCATCTTTATCTCTAGCCTCCTTACCCTGATGCTCCACCCCCTTCTCATCTTTATCTCTAGCCTCCTTACTCTGATGCTCCGCCCCTTCTCATCTTTATCTCTAGCCTCCTTACCCTGATGCTCCACCCCCTTCTCATCTTTATCTCTAGCCTCCTTACTCTGATGCTCCGCCCCTTCTCATCTTTATCTCTAGCCTCCTTACCCTGACGCTCCGCCCCCTTCTCATCTTTATCTCTAGCCTCCTTACCCTGACGCTCCGCCCCCTTCTCATCTTTATCTCTAGCCTCCTTACCCTGATGCTCCACCCCCTTCTCATCTTTATCTCTAGCCTCCTTACTCTGATGCTCCGCCCCTTCTCATCTTTATCTCTAGCCTCCTTACCCTGATGCTCCACCCCCTTCTCATCTTTATCTCTAGCCTCCTTACTCTGATGCTCCGCCCCTTCTCATCTTTATCTCTAGCCTCCTTACCCTGACGCTCCGCCCCCTTCTCATCTTTATCTCTAGCCTCCTTACCCTGATGCTCCTCCCCTTCTCATCTTTATCTCTAGCCTCCTTACCCTGATGCTCCTCCCCCTACTCATCTTTATCTCTAGCCTCCTTACCCTGATGCTCCGCCCCCTTCTCATCTTTATCTCTAGCCTCCTTACCCTGACGCTCCGCCCCCTTCTCATCTTTATCTCTAGCCTCCTTACGCTGAGTCTCCGCCCCTTTTCATCTTTATCTCTAGCCTCCTTACCCTGAGGCTCCGCCCCTTCTCATCTTTATCTCTAGCCTCCTTACCCTGATGCTCCACCCCCTTCTCATCTTTATCTCTAGCCTCCTTACTCTGATGCTCCACCCCTTCTCATCTTTATCTCTAGCCTCCTTACCCTGATGCTCCACCCCCTTCTCATCTTTATCTCTAGCCTCCTTACTCTGATGCTCCGCCCCTTCTCATCTTTATCTCTAGCCTCCTTACCCTGACGCTCCGCCCCCTTCTCATCTTTATCTCTAGCCTCCTTACCCTGACGCTCCGCCCCCTTCTCATCTTTATCTCTAGCCTCCTTACCCTGATGCTCCACCCCCTTCTCATCTTTATCTCTAGCCTCCTTACTCTGATGCTCCGCCCCTTCTCATCTTTATCTCTAGCCTCCTTACGATGATGCTCCACCCCCTTCTCATCTTTATCTCTAGCCTCCTTACTCTGATGCTCCGCCCCTTCTCATCTTTATCTCTAGCCTCCTTACCCTGACGCTCCGCCCCCTTCTCATCTTTATCTCTAGCCTCCTTACCCTGATGCTCCTCCCCTTCTCATCTTTATCTCTAGCCTCCTTACCCTGATGCTCCTCCCCCTACTCATCTTTATCTCTAGCCTCCTTACCCTGATGCTCCGCCCCCTTCTCATCTTTATCTCTAGCCTCCTTACCCTGATGCTCCTCCCCTTCTCATCTTTATCTCTAGCCTCCTTACCCTGATGCTCCGCCCCTTCTCATCTTTATCTCTAGCCTCCTTACTCTGATGCTCCGCCCCTTCTCATCTTTATCTCTAGCCTCCTTACCCTGACGCTCCGCCCCCTTCTCATCTTTATCTCTAGCCTCCTTACCCTGACGCTCCGCCCCCTTCTCATCTTTATCTCTAGCCTCCTTACCCTGATGCTCCACCCCCTTCTCATCTTTATCTCTAGCCTCCTTACTCTGATGCTCCGCCCCTTCTCATCTTTATCTCTAGCCTCCTTACCCTGATGCTCCACCCCCTTCTCATCTTTATCTCTAGCCTCCTTACTCTGATGCTCCGCCCCTTCTCATCTTTATCTCTAGCCTCCTTACCCTGACGCTCCGCCCCCTTCTCATCTTTATCTCTAGCCTCCTTACCCTGATGCTCCTCCCCTTCTCATCTTTATCTCTAGCCTCCTTACCCTGATGCTCCTCCCCCTACTCATCTTTATCTCTAGCCTCCTTACCCTGATGCTCCTCCCCCTACTCATCTTTATCTCTAGCCTCCTTACCCTGATGCTCCTCCCCCTACTCATCTTTATCTCTAGCCTCCTTACCCTGATGCTCCGCCCCCTTCTCATCTTTATCTCTAGCCTCCTTACCCTGAGTCTCCTCCCCTTCTCATCTTTATCTCTAGCCTCCTTACCCTGATGCTCCGCCCCTTCTCATCTTTATCTCTAGCCTCCTTACCCTGATGCTCCGCCCCTTCTCATCTTTATCTCTAGCCTCCTTACCCTGAGGCTCCTCCCCCTTCTCATCTTTATCTCTAGCCTCCTTACCCTGAGGCTCCTCCCCTTCTCATCTTTATCTCTAGCCTCCTTACCCTGATGCTCCGCACCTTCTCATCTTTATCTCTAGCCTCCTTACGCTGAGTCTCCGCCCCTTTTCATCTTTATCTCTAGCCTCCTTACCCTGAGGCTCCGCCCCTTCTCATCTTTATCTCTAGCCTCCTTACCCTGATGCTCCACCCCCTTCTCATCTTTATCTCTAGCCTCCTTACTCTGATGCTCCGCCCCTTCTCATCTTTATCTCTAGCCTCCTTACCCTGACGCTCCGCCCCCTTCTCATCTTTATCTCTAGCCTCCTTACCCTGATGCTCCTCCCCTTCTCATCTTTATCTCTAGCCTCCTTACCCTGATGCTCCTCCCCCTACTCATCTTTATCTCTAGCCTCCTTACCCTGATGCTCCGCCCCCTTCTCATCTTTATCTCTAGCCTCCTTACCCTGATGCTCCGCCCCCTTCTCATCTTTATCTCTAGCCTCCTTACCCTGAGGCTCCACCCCCTTCTCATCTTTATCTCTAGCCTCCTTACCCTGATGCTCCGCCCCTTCTCATCTTTATCTCTAGCCTCCTTACCCTGAGTCTCCTCCCCTTCTCATCTTTATCTCTAGCCTCCTTACCCTGAGACTCCTCCCCTTCTCATCTTTATCTCTAGCCTCCTTACCCTGATGCTCCGCCCTTCTCATCTTTATCTCTAGCCTCCTTACCCTGATGCTCCGCCCCTTCTCATCTTTATATCTAGCCACCTTACCCTGAGGCTCCGCCCCTTCTCATCTTTATCTCTAGCCTCCTTACCCTGAGTCTCCTCCCCCTTCTCATCTTTATCTCTAGCCTCCTTACTCTGATGCTCCGCCCCTTCTCATCTTTATCTCTAGCCTCCTTACCCTGACGCTCCGCCCCCTTCTCATCTTTATCTCTAGCCTCCTTACCCTGAGTCTCCTCCCCCTTCTCATCATTATCTCTAGCCTCCTTACTCTGATGCTCCGCCCCTTCTCATCTTTATCTCTAGCCTCCTTACCCTGACGCTCCGCCCCCTTCTCATCTTTATCTCTAGCCTCCTTACCCTGATGCTCCTCCCCTTCTCATCTTTATCTCTAGCCTCCTTACCCTGATGCTCCTCCCCCTACTCATCTTTATCTCTAGCCTCCTTACCCTGATGCTCCGCCCCCTTCTCATCTTTATCTCTAGCCTCCTTACCCTGATGCTCCGCCCCCTTCTCATCTTTATCTCTAGCCTCCTTACCCTGATGCTCCGCCCCTTCTCATCTTTATCTCTAGCCTCCTTACCCTGATGCTCCGCCCCTTCTCATCTTTATCTCTAGCCTCCTTACCCTGAGGCTCCTCCCCCTTCTCATCTTTATCTCTAGCCTCCTTACCCTGAGGCTCCTCCCCTTCTCATCTTTATCTCTAGCCTCCTTACCCTGATGCTCCGCCCCTTCTCATCTTTATCTCTAGCCTCCTTACCCTGAGGCTCCTCCCCCTTCTCATCTTTATCTCTAGCCTCCTTACTCTGAGTCTCCGCCCCTTTTCATCTTTATCTCTAGCCTCCTTACCCTGAGGCTCCGCCCCTTCTCATCTTTATCTCTAGCCTCCTTACCCTGATGCTCCACCCCCTTCTCATCTTTATCTCTAGCCTCCTTACTCTGATGCTCCGCCCCTTCTCATCTTTATCTCTAGCCTCCTTACCCTGATGCTCCACCCCCTTCTCATCTTTATCTCTAGCCTCCTTACTCTGATGCTCCGCCCCTTCTCATCTTTATCTCTAGCCTCCTTACCCTGACGCTCCGCCCCCTTCTCATCTTTATCTCTAGCCTCCTTACCCTGACGCTCCGCCCCCTTCTCATCTTTATCTCTAGCCTCCTTACCCTGATGCTCCACCCCCTTCTCATCTTTATCTCTAGCCTCCTTACTCTGATGCTCCGCCCCTTCTCATCTTTATCTCTAGCCTCCTTACCCTGATGCTCCACCCCCTTCTCATCTTTATCTCTAGCCTCCTTACTCTGATGCTCCGCCCCTTCTCATCTTTATCTCTAGCCTCCTTACCCTGACGCTCCGCCCCCTTCTCATCTTTATCTCTAGCCTCCTTACCCTGATGCTCCTCCCCTTCTCATCTTTATCTCTAGCCTCCTTACCCTGATGCTCCTCCCCCTACTCATCTTTATCTCTAGCCTCCTTACCCTGATGCTCCGCCCCTTCTCATCTTTATCTCTAGCCTCCTTACCCTGACGCTCCGCCCCCTTCTCATCTTTATCTCTAGCCTCCTTACCCTGAGTCTCCTCCCCCTTCTCATCTTTATCTCTAGCCTCCTTACTCTGATGCTCCGCCCCTTCTCATCTTTATCTCTAGCCTCCTTACCCTGACGCTCCGCCCCCTTCTCATCTTTATCTCTAGCCTCCTTACCCTGAGTCTCCTCCCCCTTCTCATCATTATCTCTAGCCTCCTTACTCTGATGCTCCGCCCCTTCTCATCTTTATCTCTAGCCTCCTTACCCTGACGCTCCGCCCCCTTCTCATCTTTATCTCTAGCCTCCTTACCCTGATGCTCCTCCCCTTCTCATCTTTATCTCTAGCCTCCTTACCCTGATGCTCCTCCCCCTACTCATCTTTATCTCTAGCCTCCTTACCCTGATGCTCCGCCCCCTTCTCATCTTTATCTCTAGCCTCCTTACCCTGATGCTCCGCCCCCTTCTCATCTTTATCTCTAGCCTCCTTACCCTGATGCTCCGCCCCTTCTCATCTTTATCTCTAGCCTCCTTACCCTGATGCTCCGCCCCTTCTCATCTTTATCTCTAGCCTCCTTACCCTGAGGCTCCTCCCCCTTCTCATCTTTATCTCTAGCCTCCTTACCCTGAGGCTCCTCCCCTTCTCATCTTTATCTCTAGCCTCCTTACCCTGATGCTCCGCCCCTTCTCATCTTTATCTCTAGCCTCCTTACCCTGAGGCTCCTCCCCCTTCTCATCTTTATCTCTAGCCTCCTTACCCTGAGGCTCCTCCCCTTCTCATCTTTATCTCTAGCCTCCTTACCCTGACGCTCCGCCCCCTTCTCATCTTTATCTCTAGCCTCCTTGCCCTGAGTCTCCTCCCCCTTCTCATCATTATCTCTAGCCTCCTTACTCTGATGCTCCGCCCCTTCTCATCTTTATCTCTAGCCTCCTTACCCTGACGCTCCGCCCCCTTCTCATCTTTATCTCTAGCCTCCTTACCCTGATGCTCCTCCCCTTCTCATCTTTATCTCTAGCCTCCTTACCCTGATGCTCCTCCCCCTACTCATCTTTATCTCTAGCCTCCTTACCCTGATGCTCCTCCCCCTACTCATCTTTATCTCTAGCCTCCTTACCCTGATGCTCCGCCCCCTTCTCATCTTTATCTCTAGCCTCCTTACCCTGATGCTCCGCCCCCTTCTCATCTTTATCTCTAGCCTCCTTACCCTGAGGCTCCACCCCCTTCTCATCTTTATCTCTAGCCTCCTTACCCTGATGCTCCGCCCCTTCTCATCTTTATCTCTAGCCTCCTTACCCTGAGTCTCCTCCCCTTCTCATCTTTATCTCTAGCCTCCTTACCCTGAGGCTCCTCCCCTTCTCATCTTTATCTCTAGCCTCCTTACCCTGATGCTCCGCCCTTCTCATCTTTATCTCTAGCCTCCTTACCCTGATGCTCCGCCCCTTCTCATCTTTATATCTAGCCACCTTACCCTGAGGCTCCGCCCCTTCTCATCTTTATCTCTAGCCTCCTTACCCTGAGTCTCCTCCCCCTTCTCATCTTTATCTCTAGCCTCCTTACTCTGATGCTCCGCCCCTTCACATCTTTATCTCTAGCCTCCTTACCCTGACGCTCCGCCCCCTTCTCATCTTTATCTCTAGCCTCCTTACCCTGAGTCTCCTCCCCCTTCTTATCATTATCTCTAGCCTCCTTACTCTGATGCTCCGCCCCTTCTCATCTTTATCTCTAGCCTCCTTACCCTGACGCTCCGCCCCCTTCTCATCTTTATCTCTAGCCTCCTTACCCTGATGCTCCTCCCCTTCTCATCTTTATCTCTAGCCTCCTTACCCTGATGCTCCTCCCCCTACTCATCTTTATCTCTAGCCTCCTTACCCTGATGCTCCGCCCCCTTCTCATCTTTATCTCTAGCCTCCTTACCCTGATGCTCCGCCCCCTTCTCATCTTTATCTCTAGCCTCCTTACCCTGATGCTCCGCCCCTTCTCATCTTTATCTCTAGCCTCCTTACCCTGATGCTCCGCCCCTTCTCATCTTTATCTCTAGCCTCCTTACCCTGACGCTCCGCCCCCTTCTCATCTTTATCTCTAGCCTCCTTACTCTGAGTCTCCGCCCCTTTTCATCTTTATCTCTAGCCTCCTTACCCTGAGGCTCCGCCCCTTCTCATCTTTATCTCTAGCCTCCTTACCCTGATGCTCCACCCCCTTCTCATCTTTATCTCTAGCCTCCTTACTCTGATGCTCCGCCCCTTCTCATCTTTATCTCTAGCCTCCTTACCCTGATGCTCCACCCCCTTCTCATCTTTATCTCTAGCCTCCTTACTCTGATGCTCCGCCCCTTCTCATCTTTATCTCTAGCCTCCTTACCCTGACGCTCCGCCCCTTCTCATCTTTATCTCTAGCCTCCTTACCCTGACGCTCCGCCCCCTTCTCATCTTTATCTCTAGCCTCCTTACCCTGATGCTCCACCCCCTTCTCATCTTTATCTCTAGCCTCCTTACTCTGATGCTCCGCCCCTTCTCATCTTTATCTCTAGCCTCCTTACCCTGATGCTCCACCCCCTTCTCATCTTTATCTCTAGCCTCCTTACTCTGATGCTCCGCCCCTTCTCATCTTTATCTCTAGCCTCCTTACCCTGACGCTCCGCCCCCTTCTCATCTTTATCTCTAGCCTCCTTACCCTGATGCTCCTCCCCTTCTCATCTTTTTCTCTAGCCTCCTTACCCTGATGCTCCTCCCCCTACTCATCTTTATCTCTAGCCTCCTTACCCTGATGCTCCGCCCCCTTCTCATCTTTATCTCTAGCCTCCTTACCCTGACGCTCCGCCCCCTTCTCATCTTTATCTCTAGCCTCCTTACGCTGAGTCTCCGCCCCTTTTCATCTTTATCTCTAGCCTCCTTACCCTGAGGCTCCGCCCCTTCTCATCTTTATCTCTAGCCTCCTTACCCTGATGCTCCACCCCCTTCTCATCTTTATCTCTAGCCTCCTTACTCTGATGCTCCGCCCCTTCTCATCTTTATCTCTAGCCTCCTTACCCTGATGCTCCACCCCCTTCTCATCTTTATCTCTAGCCTCCTTACTCTGATGCTCCGCCCCTTCTCATCTTTATCTCTAGCCTCCTTACCCTGACGCTCCGCCCCCTTCTCATCTTTATCTCTAGCCTCCTTACCCTGATGCTCCTCCCCTTCTCATCTTTATCTCTAGCCTCCTTACCCTGATGCTCCTCCCCCTACTCATCTTTATCTCTAGCCTCCTTACCCTGATGCTCCGCCCCCTTCTCATCTTTATCTCTAGCCTCCTTACCCTGACGCTCCGCCCCCTTCTCATCTTTATCTCTAGCCTCCTTACGCTGAGTCTCCGCCCCTTTTCATCTTTATCTCTAGCCTCCTTACCCTGAGGCTCCGCCCCTTCTCATCTTTATCTCTAGCCTCCTTACCCTGATGCTCCACCCCCTTCTCATCTTTATCTCTAGCCTCCTTACTCTGATGCTCCACCCCTTCTCATCTTTATCTCTAGCCTCCTTACCCTGATGCTCCACCCCCTTCTCATCTTTATCTCTAGCCTCCTTACTCTGATGCTCCGCCCCTTCTCATCTTTATCTCTAGCCTCCTTACCCTGACGCTCCGCCCCCTTCTCATCTTTATCTCTAGCCTCCTTACCCTGACGCTCCGCCCCCTTCTCATCTTTATCTCTAGCCTCCTTACCCTGATGCTCCACCCCCTTCTCATCTTTATCTCTAGCCTCCTTACTCTGATGCTCCGCCCCTTCTCATCTTTATCTCTAGCCTCCTTACCCTGATGCTCCACCCCCTTCTCATCTTTATCTCTAGCCTCCTTACTCTGATGCTCCGCCCCTTCTCATCTTTATCTCTAGCCTCCTTACCCTGACGCTCCGCCCCCTTCTCATCTTTATCTCTAGCCTCCTTACCCTGATGCTCCTCCCCTTCTCATCTTTATCTCTAGCCTCCTTACCCTGATGCTCCTCCCCCTACTCATCTTTATCTCTAGCCTCCTTACCCTGATGCTCCGCCCCCTTCTCATCTTTATCTCTAGCCTCCTTACCCTGAGTCTCCTCCCCCTTCTCATCTTTATCTCTAGCCTCCTTACTCTGATGCTCCGCCCCTTCTCATCTTTATCTCTAGCCTCCTTACCCTGACGCTCCGCCCCCTTCTCATCTTTATCTCTAGCCTCCTTACCCTGAGTCTCCTCCCCCTTCTCATCATTATCTCTAGCCTCCTTACTCTGATGCTCCGCCCCTTCTCATCTTTATCTCTAGCCTCCTTACCCTGACGCTCCGCCCCCTTCTCATCTTTATCTCTAGCCTCCTTACCCTGATGCTCCTCCCCTTCTCATCTTTATCTCTAGCCTCCTTACCCTGATGCTCCTCCCCCTACTCATCTTTATCTCTAGCCTCCTTACCCTGAGGCTCCTCCCCTTCTCATCTTTATCTCTAGCCTCCTTACCCTGACGCTCCGCCCCCTTCTCATCTTTATCTCTAGCCTCCTTGCCCTGAGTCTCCTCCCCCTTCTCATCATTATCTCTAGCCTCCTTACTCTGATGCTCCGCCCCTTCTCATCTTTATCTCTAGCCTCCTTACCCTGACGCTCCGCCCCCTTCTCATCTTTATCTCTAGCCTCCTTACCCTGATGCTCCTCCCCTTCTCATCTTTATCTCTAGCCTCCTTACCCTGATGCTCCTCCCCCTACTCATCTTTATCTCTAGCCTCCTTACCCTGATGCTCCTCCCCCTACTCATCTTTATCTCTAGCCTCCTTACCCTGATGCTCCGCCCCCTTCTCATCTTTATCTCTAGCCTCCTTACCCTGATGCTCCGCCCCCTTCTCATCTTTATCTCTAGCCTCCTTACCCTGAGGCTCCACCCCCTTCTCATCTTTATCTCTAGCCTCCTTACCCTGATGCTCCGCCCCTTCTCATCTTTATCTCTAGCCTCCTTACCCTGAGTCTCCTCCCCTTCTCATCTTTATCTCTAGCCTCCTTACCCTGAGGCTCCTCCCCTTCTCATCTTTATCTCTAGCCTCCTTACCCTGATGCTCCGCCCTTCTCATCTTTATCTCTAGCCTCCTTACCCTGATGCTCCGCCCCTTCTCATCTTTATATCTAGCCACCTTACCCTGAGGCTCCGCCCCTTCTCATCTTTATCTCTAGCCTCCTTACCCTGAGTCTCCTCCCCCTTCTCATCTTTATCTCTAGCCTCCTTACTCTGATGCTCCGCCCCTTCACATCTTTATCTCTAGCCTCCTTACCCTGACGCTCCGCCCCCTTCTCATCTTTATCTCTAGCCTCCTTACCCTGAGTCTCCTCCCCCTTCTCATCATTATCTCTAGCCTCCTTACTCTGATGCTCCGCCCCTTCTCATCTTTATCTCTAGCCTCCTTACCCTGACGCTCCGCCCCCTTCTCATCTTTATCTCTAGCCTCCTTACCCTGATGCTCCTCCCCTTCTCATCTTTATCTCTAGCCTCCTTACCCTGATGCTCCTCCCCCTACTCATCTTTATCTCTAGCCTCCTTACCCTGATGCTCCGCCCCCTTCTCATCTTTATCTCTAGCCTCCTTACCCTGATGCTCCGCCCCCTTCTCATCTTTATCTCTAGCCTCCTTACCCTGATGCTCCGCCCCTTCTCATCTTTATCTCTAGCCTCCTTACCCTGATGCTCCGCCCCTTCTCATCTTTATCTCTAGCCTCCTTACCCTGACGCTCCGCCCCCTTCTCATCTTTATCTCTAGCCTCCTTACTCTGAGTCTCCGCCCCTTTTCATCTTTATCTCTAGCCTCCTTACCCTGAGGCTCCGCCCCTTCTCATCTTTATCTCTAGCCTCCTTACCCTGATGCTCCACCCCCTTCTCATCTTTATCTCTAGCCTCCTTACTCTGATGCTCCGCCCCTTCTCATCTTTATCTCTAGCCTCCTTACCCTGATGCTCCACCCCCTTCTCATCTTTATCTCTAGCCTCCTTACTCTGATGCTCCGCCCCTTCTCATCTTTATCTCTAGCCTCCTTACCCTGACGCTCCGCCCCCTTCTCATCTTTATCTCTAGCCTCCTTACCCTGACGCTCCGCCCCCTTCTCATCTTTATCTCTAGCCTCCTTACCCTGATGCTCCACCCCCTTCTCATCTTTATCTCTAGCCTCCTTACTCTGATGCTCCGCCCCTTCTCATCTTTATCTCTAGCCTCCTTACCCTGATGCTCCACCCCCTTCTCATCTTTATCTCTAGCCTCCTTACTCTGATGCTCCGCCCCTTCTCATCTTTATCTCTAGCCTCCTTACCCTGACGCTCCGCCCCCTTCTCATCTTTATCTCTAGCCTCCTTACCCTGATGCTCCTCCCCTTCTCATCTTTTTCTCTAGCCTCCTTACCCTGATGCTCCTCCCCCTACTCATCTTTATCTCTAGCCTCCTTACCCTGATGCTCCGCCCCCTTCTCATCTTTATCTCTAGCCTCCTTACCCTGACGCTCCGCCCCCTTCTCATCTTTATCTCTAGCCTCCTTACGCTGAGTCTCCGCCCCTTTTAATCTTTATCTCTAGCCTCCTTACCCTGAGGCTCCGCCCCTTCTCATCTTTATCTCTAGCCTCCTTACCCTGATGCTCCACCCCCTTCTCATCTTTATCTCTAGCCTCCTTACTCTGATGCTCCGCCCCTTCTCATCTTTATCTCTAGCCTCCTTACCCTGATGCTCCACCCCCTTCTCATCTTTATCTCTAGCCTCCTTACTCTGATGCTCCGCCCCTTCTCATCTTTATCTCTAGCCTCCTTACCCTGACGCTCCGCCCCCTTCTCATCTTTATCTCTAGCCTCCTTACCCTGATGCTCCTCCCCTTCTCATCTTTATCTCTAGCCTCCTTACCCTGATGCTCCTCCCCCTACTCATCTTTATCTCTAGCCTCCTTACCCTGATGCTCCGCCCCCTTCTCATCTTTATCTCTAGCCTCCTTACCCTGACGCTCCGCCCCCTTCTCATCTTTATCTCTAGCCTCCTTACGCTGAGTCTCCGCCCCTTTTCATCTTTATCTCTAGCCTCCTTACC
Source organism: Pseudophryne corroboree (assembly GCF_028390025.1). Classification (NCBI taxonomy): domain Eukaryota; kingdom Metazoa; phylum Chordata; class Amphibia; order Anura; family Myobatrachidae; genus Pseudophryne; species Pseudophryne corroboree. Next base: position 17,733 of record NW_026968544.1, read on the forward strand.
CTGAGGCTCCGCCCCTTCTCATCTTTATCTCTAGCCTCCTTACCCTGATGCTCCACCCCCTTCTCATCTTTATCTCTAGCCTCCTTACTCTGATGCTCCACCCCTTCTCATCTTTATCTCTAGCCTCCTTACCCTGATGCTCCACCCCCTTCTCATCTTTATCTCTAGCCTCCTTACTCTGATGCTCCGCCCCTTCTCATCTTTATCTCTAGCCTCCTTACCCTGACGCTCCGCCCCCTTCTCATCTTTATCTCTAGCCTCCTTACCCTGACGCTCCGCCCCCTTCTCATCTTTATCTCTAGCCTCCTTACCCTGATGCTCCACCCCCTTCTCATCTTTATCTCTAGCCTCCTTACTCTGATGCTCCGCCCCTTCTCATCTTTATCTCTAGCCTCCTTACCCTGATGCTCCACCCCCTTCTCATCTTTATCTCTAGCCTCCTTACTCTGATGCTCCGCCCCTTCTCATCTTTATCTCTAGCCTCCTTACCCTGACGCTCCGCCCCCTTCTCATCTTTATCTCTAGCCTCCTTACCCTGATGCTCCTCCCCTTCTCATCTTTATCTCTAGCCTCCTTACCCTGATGCTCCTCCCCCTACTCATCTTTATCTCTAGCCTCCTTACCCTGATGCTCCGCCCCCTTCTCATCTTTATCTCTAGCCTCCTTACCCTGATGCTCCGCCCCCTTCTCATCTTTATCTCTAGCCTCCTTACCCTGAGGCTCCTCCCCTTCTCATCTTTATCTCTAGCCTCCTTACCCTGAGGCTCCTCCCCTTCTCATCTTTATCTCTAGCCTCCTTACCCTGATGCTCCGCCCCTTCTCATCTTTATATCTAGCCACCTTACCCTGAGGCTCCGCCCCTTCTCATCTTTATCTCTAGCCTCCTTACCCTGAGTCTCCTCCCCCTTCTCATCTTTATCTCTAGCCTCCTTACCCTGATGCTCCGCCCCTTCTCATCTTTATCTCTAGCCTCCTTACCCTGAGTCTCCTCCCCCTTCTCATCTTTATCTCTAGCCTCCTTACCCTGATGCTCCGCCCCTTCTCATCTTTATCTCTAGCCTCCTTACCCTGACGCTCCGCCCCCTTCTCATCTTTATCTCTAGCCTCCTTACCCTGATGCTCCTCCCCTTCTCATCTTTATCTCTAGCCTCCTTACCCTGATGCTCCTCCCCCTACTCATCTTTATCTCTAGCCTCCTTACCCTGATGCTCCGCCCCCTTCTCATCTTTATCTCTAGCCTCCTTACCCTGATGCTCCGCCCCCTTCTCATCTTTATCTCTAGCCTCCTTACCCTGATGCTCCGCCCCTTCTCATCTTTATCTCCAGCCTCCTTACCCTGATGCTCCGCCCCTTCTCATCTTTATCTCTAGCCTCCTTTCCCTGAGGCTCCTCCCCTTCTCATCTTTATCTCTAGCCTCCTTACCCTGAGGCTCCTCCCCTTCTCATCTTTATCTCTAGCCTCCTTACCCTGATGCTCCGCCCCTTCTCATCTTTATTTCTAGCCTCCTTACCCTGAGGCTCCTCCCCCTTCTCATCTTTATCTCTAGCCTCCTTACCCTGAGGCTCCTCCCCTTCTCATCTTTATCTCTAGCCTCCTTACCCTGACGCTCCGCCCCCTTCTCATCTTTATCTCTAGCCTCCTTGCCCTGAGTCTCCTCCCCCTTCTCATCATTATCTCTAGCCTCCTTACTCTGATGCTCCGCCCCTTCTCATCTTTATCTCTAGCCTCCTTACCCTGACGCTCCGCCCCCTTCTCATCTTTATCTCTAGCCTCCTTACCCTGATGCTCCTCCCCTTCTCATCTTTATCTCTAGCCTCCTTACCCTGATGCTCCTCCCCCTACTCATCTTTATCTCTAGCCTCCTTACCCTGATGCTCCTCCCCCTACTCATCTTTATCTCTAGCCTCCTTACCCTGATGCTCCGCCCCCTTCTCATCTTTATCTCTAGCCTCCTTACCCTGATGCTCCGCCCCCTTCTCATCTTTATCTCTAGCCTCCTTACCCTGAGGCTCCACCCCCTTCTCATCTTTATCTCTAGCCTCCTTACCCTGATGCTCCGCCCCTTCTCATCTTTATCTCTAGCCTCCTTACCCTGAGTCTCCTCCCCTTCTCATCTTTATCTCTAGCCTCCTTACCCTGAGGCTCCTCCCCTTCTCATCTTTATCTCTAGCCTCCTTACCCTGATGCTCCGCCCTTCTCATCTTTATCTCTAGCCTCCTTACCCTGATGCTCCGCCCCTTCTCATCTTTATATCTAGCCACCTTACCCTGAGGCTCCGCCCCTTCTCATCTTTATCTCTAGCCTCCTTACCCTGAGTCTCCTCCCCCTTCTCATCTTTATCTCTAGCCTACTTACTCTGATGCTCCGCCCCTTCACATCTTTATCTCTAGCCTCCTTACCCTGACGCTCCGCCCCCTTCTCATCTTTATCTCTAGCCTCCTTACCCTGAGTCTCCTCCCCCTTCTCATCATTATCTCTAGCCTCCTTACTCTGATGCTCCGCCCCTTCTCATCTTTATCTCTAGCCTCCTTACCCTGACGCTCCGCCCCCTTCTCATCTTTATCTCTAGCCTCCTTACCCTGATGCTCCTCCCCTTCTCATCTTTATCTCTAGCCTCCTTACCCTGATGCTCCTCCCCCTACTCATCTTTATCTCTAGCCTCCTTACCCTGATGCTCCGCCCCCTTCTCATCTTTATCTCTAGCCTCCTTACCCTGATGCTCCGCCCCCTTCTCATCTTTATCTCTAGCCTCCTTACCCTGATGCTCCGCCCCTTCTCATCTTTATCTCTAGCCTCCTTACCCTGATGCTCCGCCCCTTCTCATCTTTATCTCTAGCCTCCTTACCCTGATGCTCCACCCCCTTCTCATCTTTATCTCTAGCCTCCTTACTCTGATGCTCCGCCCCTTCTCATCTTTATCTCTAGCCTCCTTACCCTGACGCTCCGCCCCCTTCTCATCTTTATCTCTAGCCTCCTTACCCTGACGCTCCGCCCCCTTCTCATCTTTATCTCTAGCCTCCTTACCCTGATGCTCCACCCCCTTCTCATCTTTATCTCTAGCCTCCTTACTCTGATGCTCCGCCCCTTCTCATCTTTATCTCTAGCCTCCTTACCCTGATGCTCCACCCCCTTCTCATCTTTATCTCTAGCCTCCTTACTCTGATGCTCCGCCCCTTCTCATCTTTATCTCTAGCCTCCTTACCCTGACGCTCCGCCCCCTTCTCATCTTTATCTCTAGCCTCCTTACCCTGATGCTCCTCCCCTTCTCATCTTTATCTCTAGCCTCCTTACCCTGATGCTCCTCCCCCTACTCATCTTTATCTCTAGCCTCCTTACCCTGATGCTCCGCCCCCTTCTCATCTTTATCTCTAGCCTCCTTACCCTGACGCTCCGCCCCCTTCTCATCTTTATCTCTAGCCTCCTTACGCTGAGTCTCCGCCCCTTTTCATCTTTATCTCTAGCCTCCTTACCCTGAGGCTCCGCCCCTTCTCATCTTTATCTCTAGCCTCCTTACCCTGATGCTCCACCCCCTTCTCATCTTTATCTCTAGCCTCCTTACTCTGATGCTCCGCCCCTTCTCATCTTTATCTCTAGCCTCCTTACCCTGATGCTCCACCCCCTTCTCATCTTTATCTCTAGCCTCCTTACTCTGATGCTCCGCCCCTTCTCATCTTTATCTCTAGCCTCCTTACCCTGACGCTCCGCCCCCTTCTCATCTTTATCTCTAGCCTCCTTACCCTGACGCTCCGCCCCCTTCTCATCTTTATCTCTAGCCTCCTTACCCTGATGCTCCACCCCCTTCTCATCTTTATCTCTAGCCTCCTTACTCTGATGCTCCGCCCCTTCTCATCTTTATCTCTAGCCTCCTTACCCTGATGCTCCACCCCCTTCTCATCTTTATCTCTAGCCTCCTTACTCTGATGCTCCGCCCCTTCTCATCTTTATCTCTAGCCTCCTTACCCTGATGCTCCGCCCCCTTCTCATCTTTATCTCTAGCCTCCTTACCCTGATGCTCCTCCCCTTCTCATCTTTATCTCTAGCCTCCTTACCCTGATGCTCCTCCCCCTACTCATCTTTATCTCTAGCCTCCTTACCCTGATGCTCCGCCCCCTTCTCATCTTTATCTCTAGCCTCCTTACCCTGATGCTCCGCCCCCTTCTCATCTTTATCTCTAGCCTCCTTACCCTGAGGCTCCACCCCCTTCTCATCTTTATCTCTAGCCTCCTTACCCTGATGCTCCGCCCCTTCTCATCTTTATCTCTAGCCTCCTTACCCTGAGTCTCCTCCCCTTCTCATCTTTATCTCTAGCCTCCTTACCCTGAGGCTCCTCCCCTTCTCATCTTTATCTCTAGCCTCCTTACCCTGATGCTCCGCCCTTCTCATCTTTATCTCTAGCCTCCTTACCCTGATACTCCGCCCCTTCTCATCTTTATATCTAGCCACCTTACCCTGAGGCTCCGCCCCTTCTCATCTTTATCTCTAGCCTCCTTACCCTGAGTCTCCTCCCCCTTCTCATCTTTATCTCTAGCCTCCTTACTCTGATGCTCCGCCCCTTCTCATCTTTATCTCTAGCCTCCTTACCCTGACGCTCCGCCCCCTTCTCATCTTTATCTCTAGCCTCCTTACCCTGAGTCTCCTCCCCCTTCTCATCATTATCTCTAGCCTCCTTACTCTGATGCTCCGCCCCTTCTCATCTTTATCTCTAGCCTCCTTACCCTGACGCTCCGCCCCCTTCTCATCTTTATCTCTAGCCTCCTTACCCTGATGCTCCTCCCCTTCTCATCTTTATCTCTAGCCTCCTTACCCTGATGCTCCTCCCCCTACTCATCTTTATCTCTAGCCTCCTTACCCTGATGCTCCGCCCCCTTCTCATCTTTATCTCTAGCCTCCTTACCCTGAGGCTCCTCCCCCTTCTCATCTTTATCTCTAGCCTCCTTACCCTGAGGCTCCTCCCCTTCTCATCTTTATCTCTAGCCTCCTTACCCTGATGCTCCGCCCCTTCTCATCTTTATCTCTAGCCTCCTTACCCTGACGCTCCGCCCCCTTCTCATCTTTATCTCTAGCCTCCTTACCCTGATGCTCCGCCCCTTCTCATCTTTATCTCTAGCCTCCTTACCCTGATGCTCCTCCCCCTTCTCATCTTTATATCTAGCCACCTTACCCTGAGGCTCCGCCCCTTCTCATCTTTATCTCTAGCCTCCTTACCCTGAGGCTCCTCTCCCTTCTCATCTTTATCTCTAGCCTCCTTACCCTGATGCTCCGCCCCCTTCTCATCTTTATCTCTAGCCTCCTTACCCTGAGGCTCCACCCCCTTCTCATCTTTATCTCTAGCCTCCTTACCCTGATGCTCCGCCCCTTCTCATCTTTATCTCTAGCCTCCTTACCCTGAGTCTCCTCCCCTTCTCATCTTTATCTCTAGCCTCCTTACCCTGAGGCTCCTCCCCTTCTCATCTTTATCTCTAGCCTCCTTACCCTGATGCTCCGCCCTTCTCATCTTTATCTCTAGCCTCCTTACCCTGATGCTCCGCCCCTTCTCATCTTTATATCTAGCCACCTTACCCTGAGGCTCCGCCCCTTCTCATCTTTATCTCTAGCCTCCTTACCCTGAGTCTCCTCCCCCTTCTCATCTTTATCTCTAGCCTCCTTACTCTGATGCTCCGCCCCTTCTCATCTTTATCTCTAGCCTCCTTACCCTGACGCTCCGCCCCCTTCTCATCTTTATCTCTAGCCTCCTTACCCTGAGGCTCCACCCCCTTCTCATCTTTATCTCTAGCCTCCTTACCCTGATGCTCCGCCCCTTCTCATCTTTATCTCTAGCCTCCTTACCCTGAGTCTCCTCCCCTTCTCATCTTTATCTCTAGCCTCCTTACCCTGAGGCTCCTCCCCTTCTCATCTTTATCTCTAGCCTCCTTACCCTGATGCTCCGCCCTTCTCATCTTTATCTCTAGCCTCCTTACCCTGATGCTCCGCCCCTTCTCATCTTTATATCTAGCCACCTTACCCTGAGGCTCCGCCCCTTCTCATCTTTATCTCTAGCCTCCTTACCCTGAGTCTCCTCCCCCTTCTCATCTTTATCTCTAGCCTCCTTACTCTGATGCTCCGCCCCTTCTCATCTTTATCTCTAGCCTCCTTACCCTGACGCTCCGCCCCCTTCTCATCTTTATCTCTAGCCTCCTTACCCTGAGTCTCCTCCCCCTTCTCATCATTATCTCTAGCCTCCTTACTCTGATGCTCCGCCCCTTCTCATCTTTATCTCTAGCCTCCTTACCCTGACGCTCCGCCCCCTTCTCATCTTTATCTCTAGCCTCCTTACCCTGATGCTCCTCCCCTTCTCATCTTTATCTCTAGCCTCCTTACCCTGATGCTCCTCCCCCTACTCATCTTTATCTCTAGCCTCCTTACCCTGATGCTCCGCCCCCTTCTCATCTTTATCTCTAGCCTCCTTACCCTGATGCTCCGCCCCCTTCTCATCTTTATCTCTAGCCTCCTTACCCTGATGCTCCGCCCCTTCTCATCTTTATCTCTAGCCTCCTTACCCTGATGCTCCGCCCCTTCTCATCTTTATCTCTAGCCTCCTTACCCTGAGGCTCCTCCCCCTTCTCATCTTTATCTCTAGCCTCCTTACCCTGAGGCTCCTCCCCTTCTCATCTTTATCTCTAGCCTCCTTACCCTGATGCTCCGCCCCTTCTCATCTTTATCTCTAGCCTCCTTACCCTGAGGCTCCTCCCCCTTCTCATCTTTATCTCTAGCCTCCTTACTCTGAGTCTCCGCCCCTTTTCATCTTTATCTCTAGCCTCCTTACCCTGAGGCTCCGCCCCTTCTCATCTTTATCTCTAGCCTCCTTACCCTGATGCTCCACCCCCTTCTCATCTTTATATCTAGCCTCCTTACTCTGATGCTCCGCCCCTTCTCATCTTTATCTCTAGCCTCCTTACCCTGATGCTCCACCCCCTTCTCATCTTTATCTCTAGCCTCCTTACTCTGATGCTCCGCCCCTTCTCATCTTTATCTCTAGCCTCCTTACCCTGACGCTCCGCCCCCTTCTCATCTTTATCTCTAGCCTCCTTACCCTGACGCTCCGCCCCCTTCTCATCTTTATCTCTAGCCTCCTTACCCTGACGCTCCGCCCCCTTCTCATCTTTATCTCTAGCCTCCTTACCCTGAGTCTCCTCCCCCTTCTCATCTTTATCTCTAGCCTCCTTACTCTGATGCTCCGCCCCTTCTCATCTTTATCTCTAGCCTCCTTACCCTGACGCTCCGCCCCCTTCTCATCTTTATCTCTAGCCTCCTTACCCTGAGTCTCCTCCCCCTTCTCATCATTATCTCTAGCCTCCTTACTCTGATGCTCCGCCCCTTCTCATCTTTATCTCTAGCCTCCTTACCCTGACGCTCCGCCCCCTTCTCATCTTTATCTCTAGCCTCCTTACCCTGATGCTCCTCCCCTTCTCATCTTTATCTCTAGCCTCCTTACCCTGATGCTCCTCCCCCTACTCATCTTTATCTCTAGCCTCCTTACCCTGATGCTCCGCCCCCTTCTCATCTTTATCTCTAGCCTCCTTACCCTGAGGCTCCTCCCCTTCTCATCTTTATCTCTAGCCTCCTTACCCTGATGCTCCGCCCCTTCTCATCTTTCTCTAGCCTCCTTACCCTGAGGCTCCTCCCCCTTCTCATCTTTATCTCTAGCCTCCTTACCCTGAGGCTCCTCCCCTTCTCATCTTTATCTCTAGCCTCCTTACCCTGATGCTCCGCCCCTTCTCATCTTTATCTCTAGCCTCCTTACCCTGAGGCTCCTCCCCCTTCTCATCTTTATCTCTAGCCTCCTTACCCTGATGCTCCGCCCCCTTCTCATCTTTATCTCTAGCCTCCTTACCCTGATGCTCCGCCCCCTTCTCATCTTTATCTCTAGCCTCCTTACCCTGAGGCTCCACCCCCTTCTCATCTTTATCTCTAGCCTCCTTACCCTGATGCTCCGCCCCTTCTCATCTTTATCTCTAGCCTCCTTACCCTGAGTCTCCTCCCCTTCTCATCTTTATCTCTAGCCTCCTTACCCTGAGGCTCCTCCCCTTCTCATCTTTATCTCTAGCCTCCTTACCCTGATGCTCCGCCCTTCTCATCTTTATCTCTAGCCTCCTTACCCTGATGCTCCGCCCCTTCTCATCTTTATATCTAGCCACCTTACCCTGAGGCTCCGCCCCTTCTCATCTTTATCTCTAGCCTCCTTACCCTGAGTCTCCTCCCCCTTCTCATCTTTATCTCTAGCCTCCTTACTCTGATGCTCCGCCCCTTCACATCTTTATCTCTAGCCTCCTTACCCTGACGCTCCGCCCCCTTCTCATCTTTATCTCTAGCCTCCTTACCCTGAGTCTCCTCCCCCTTCTCATCATTATCTCTAGCCTCCTTACTCTGATGCTCCGCCCCTTCTCATCTTTATCTCTAGCCTCCTTACCCTGACGCTCCGCCCCCTTCTCATCTTTATCTCTAGCCTCCTTACCCTGATGCTCCTCCCCCTACTCATCTTTATCTCTAGCCTCCTTACCCTGATGCTCCGCCCCCTTCTCATCTTTATCTCTAGCCTCCTTACCCTGATGCTCCGCCCCCTTCTCATCTTTATCTCTAGCCTCCTTACCCTGATGCTCCGCCCCTTCTCATCTTTATCTCTAGCCTCCTTACCCTGATGCTCCGCCCCTTCTCATCTTTATCTCTAGCCTCCTTACCCTGACGCTCCGCCCCCTTCTCATCTTTATCTCTAGCCTCCTTACTCTGAGTCTCCGCCCCTTTTCATCTTTATCTCTAGCCTCCTTACCCTGAGGCTCCGCCCCTTCTCATCTTTATCTCTAGCCTCCTTACCCTGATGCTCCACCCCCTTCTCATCTTTATCTCTAGCCTCCTTACTCTGATGCTCCGCCCCTTCTCATCTTTATCTCTAGCCTCCTTACCCTGATGCTCCACCCCCTTCTCATCTTTATCTCTAGCCTCCTTACTCTGATGCTCCGCCCCTTCTCATCTTTATCTCTAGCCTCCTTACCCTGACGCTCCGCCCCCTTCTCATCTTTATCTCTAGCCTCCTTACCCTGACGCTCCGCCCCCTTCTCATCTTTATCTCTAGCCTCCTTACCCTGATGCTCCACCCCCTTCTCATCTTTATCTCTAGCCTCCTTACTCTGATGCTCCGCCCCTTCTCATCTTTATCTCTAGCCTCCTTACCCTGATGCTCCACCCCCTTCTCATCTTTATCTCTAGCCTCCTTACTCAGATGCTCCGCCCCTTCTCATCTTTATCTCTAGCCTCCTTACCCTGACGCTCCGCCCCCTTCTCATCTTTATCTCTAGCCTCCTTACCCTGATGCTCCTCCCCTTCTCATCTTTATCTCTAGCCTCCTTACCCTGATGCTCCTCCCCCTACTCATCTTTATCTCTAGCCTCCTTACCCTGATGCTCCGCCCCCTTCTCATCTTTATCTCTAGCCTCCTTACCCTGACGCTCCGCCCCCTTCTCATCTTTATCTCTAGCCTCCTTACGCTGAGTCTCCGCCCCTTTTCATCTTTATCTCTAGCCTCCTTACCCTGAGGCTCCGCCCCTTCTCATCTTTATCTCTAGCCTCCTTACCCTGATGCTCCACCCCCTTCTCATCTTTATCTCTAGCCTCCTTACTCTGATGCTCCGCCCCTTCTCATCTTTATCTCTAGCCTCCTTACCCTGATGCTCCACCCCCTTCTCATCTTTATCTCTAGCCTCCTTACTCTGATGCTCCGCCCCTTCTCATCTTTATCTCTAGCCTCCTTACCCTGACGCTCCGCCCCCTTCTCATCTTTATCTCTAGCCTCCTTACCCTGATGCTCCTCCCCTTCTCATCTTTATCTCTAGCCTCCTTACCCTGATGCTCCTCCCCCTACTCATCTTTATCTCTAGCCTCCTTACCCTGATGCTCCGCCCCCTTCTCATCTTTATCTCTAGCCTCCTTACCCTGACGCTCCGCCCCCTTCTCATCTTTATCTCTAGCCTCCTTACGCTGAGTCTCCGCCCCTTTTCATCTTTATCTCTAGCCTCCTTACCCTGAGGCTCCGCCCCTTCTCATCTTTATCTCTAGCCTCCTTACCCTGATGCTCCACCCCCTTCTCATCTTTATCTCTAGCCTCCTTACTCTGATGCTCCACCCCTTCTCATCTTTATCTCTAGCCTCCTTACCCTGATGCTCCACCCCCTTCTCATCTTTATCTCTAGCCTCCTTACTCTGATGCTCCGCCCCTTCTCATCTTTATCTCTAGCCTCCTTACCCTGACGCTCCGCCCCCTTCTCATCTTTATCTCTAGCCTCCTTACCCTGACGCTCCGCCCCCTTCTCATCTTTATCTCTAGCCTCCTTACCCTGATGCTCCACCCCCTTCTCATCTTTATCTCTAGCCTCCTTACTCTGATGCTCCGCCCCTTCTCATCTTTATCTCTAGCCTCCTTACCCTGATGCTCCACCCCCTTCTCATCTTTATCTCTAGCCTCCTTACTCTGATGCTCCGCCCCTTCTCATCTTTATCTCTAGCCTCCTTACCCTGACGCTCCGCCCCCTTCTCATCTTTATCTCTAGCCTCCTTACCCTGATGCTCCTCCCCTTCTCATCTTTATCTCTAGCCTCCTTACCCTGATGCTCCTCCCCCTACTCATCTTTATCTCTAGCCTCCTTACCCTGATGCTCCGCCCCCTTCTCATCTTTATCTCTAGCCTCCTTACCCTGATGCTCCGCCCCCTTCTCATCTTTATCTCTAGCCTCCTTACCCTGAGGCTCCTCCCCTTCTCATCTTTATCTCTAGCCTCCTTACCCTGAGGCTCCTCCCCTTCTCATCTTTATCTCTAGCCTCCTTACCCTGATGCTCCGCCCCTTCTCATCTTTATATCTAGCCACCTTACCCTGAGGCTCCGCCCCTTCTCATCTTTATCTCTAGCCTCCTTACCCTGAGTCTCCTCCCCCTTCTCATCTTTATCTCTAGCCTCCTTACTCTGATGCTCCGCCCCTTCTCATCTTTATCTCTAGCCTCCTTACCCTGACGCTCCGCCCCCTTCTCATCTTTATCTCTAGCCTCCTTACCCTGAGTCTCCTCCCCCTTCTCATCATTATCTCTAGCCTCCTTACTCTGATGCTCCGCCCCTTCTCATCTTTATCTCTAGCCTCCTTACCCTGACGCTCCGCCCCCTTCTCATCTTTATCTCTAGCCTCCTTACCCTGATGCTCCTCCCCTTCTCATCTTTATCTCTAGCCTCCTTACCCTGATGCTCCTCCCCCTACTCATCTTTATCTCTAGCCTCCTTACCCTGATGCTCCGCCCCCTTCTCATCTTTATCTCTAGCCTCCTTACCCTGATGCTCCGCCCCCTTCTCATCTTTATCTCTAGCCTCCTTACCCTGATGCTCCGCCCCTTCTCATCTTTATCTCCAGCCTCCTTACCCTGATGCTCCGCCCCTTCTCATCTTTATCTCTAGCCTCCTTACCCTGAGGCTCCTCTTCTTCTCATCTTTATCTCTAGCCTCCTTACCCTGAGGCTCCTCCCCTTCTCATCTTTATCTCTAGCCTCCTTACCCTGATGCTCCGCCCCTTCTCATCTTTATCTCTAGCCTCCTTACCCTGAGGCTCCTCCCCCTTCTCATCTTTATCTCTAGCCTCCTTACCCTGAGGCTCCTCCCCTTCTCATCTTTATCTCTAGCCTCCTTACCCTGAGGCTCCTCCCCCTTCTCATCTTTATCTCTAGCCTCCTTACCCTGATGCTCCTCCCCTTCTCATCTTTATCTCTAGCCTCCTTACCCTGATGCTCCTCCCCCTACTCATCTTTATCTCTAGCCTCCTTACCCTGATGCTCCTCCCCCTACTCATCTTTATCTCTAGCCTCCTTACCCTGATGCTCCGCCCCCTTCTCATCTTTATCTCTAGCCTCCTTACCCTGATGCTCCGCCCCCTTCTCATCTTTATCTCTAGCCTCCTTACCCTGAGGCTCCACCCCCTTCTCATCTTTATCTCTAGCCTCCTTACCCTGATGCTCCGCCCCTTCTCATCTTTATCTCTAGCCTCCTTACCCTGAGTCTCCTCCCCTTCTCATCTTTATCTCTAGCCTCCTTACCCTGAGGCTCCTCCCCTTCTCATCTTTATCTCTAGCCTCCTTACCCTGATGCTCCGCCCTTCTCATCTTTATCTCTAGCCTCCTTACCCTGATGCTCCGCCCCTTCTCATCTTTATATCTAGCCACCTTACCCTGAGGCTCCGCCCCTTCTCATCTTTATCTCTAGCCTCCTTACCCTGAGTCTCCTCCCCCTTCTCATCTTTATCTCTAGCCTCCTTACTCTGATGCTCCGCCCCTTCACATCTTTATCTCTAGCCTCCTTACCCTGACGCTCCGCCCCCTTCTCATCTTTATCTCTAGCCTCCTTACCCTGAGTCTCCTCCCCCTTCTCATCATTATCTCTAGCCTCCTTACTCTGATGCTCCGCCCCTTCTCATCTTTATCTCTAGCCTCCTTACCCTGACGCTCCGCCCCCTTCTCATCTTTATCTCTAGCCTCCTTACCCTGATGCTCCTCCCCTTCTCATCTTTTTCTCTAGCCTCCTTACCCTGATGCTCCTCCCCCTACTCATCTTTATCTCTAGCCTCCTTACCCTGATGCTCCGCCCCCTTCTCATCTTTATCTCTAGCCTCCTTACCCTGATGCTCCGCCCCCTTCTCATCTTTATCTCTAGCCTCCTTACCCTGATGCTCCGCCCCTTCTCATCTTTATCTCTAGCCTCCTTACCCTGATGCTCCGCCCCTTCTCATCTTTATCTCTAGCCTCCTTACCCTGACGCTCCGCCCCCTTCTCATCTTTATCTCTAGCCTCCTTACTCTGAGTCTCCGCCCCTTTTCATCTTTATCTCTAGCCTCCTTACCCTGAGGCTCCGCCCCTTCTCATCTTTATCTCTAGCCTCCTTACCCTGATGCTCCACCCCCTTCTCATCTTTATCTCTAGCCTCCTTACTCTGATGCTCCGCCCCTTCTCATCTTTATCTCTAGCCTCCTTACCCTGATGCTCCACCCCCTTCTCATCTTTATCTCTAGCCTCCTTACTCTGATGCTCCGCCCCTTCTCATCTTTATCTCTAGCCTCCTTACCCTGACGCTCCGCCCCCTTCTCATCTTTATCTCTAGCCTCCTTACCCTGACGCTCCGCCCCCTTCTCATCTTTATCTCTAGCCTCCTTACCCTGATGCTCCACCCCCTTCTCATCTTTATCTCTAGCCTCCTTACTCTGATGCTCCGCCCCTTCTCATCTTTATCTCTAGCCTCCTTACCCTGATGCTCCACCCCCTTCTCATCTTTATCTCTAGCCTCCTTACTCTGATGCTCCGCCCCTTCTCATCTTTATCTCTAGCCTCCTTACCCTGACGCTCCGCCCCCTTCTCATCTTTATCTCTAGCCTCCTTACCCTGATGCTCCTCCCCTTCTCATCTTTTTCTCTAGCCTCCTTACCCTGATGCTCCTCCCCCTACTCATCTTTATCTCTAGCCTCCTTACCCTGATGCTCCGCCCCCTTCTCATCTTTATCTCTAGCCTCCTTACCCTGACGCTCCGCCCCCTTCTCATCTTTATCTCTAGCCTCCTTACGCTGAGTCTCCGCCCCTTTTCATCTTTATCTCTAGCCTCCTTACCCTGAGGCTCCGCCCCTTCTCATCTTTATCTCTAGCCTCCTTACCCTGATGCTCCACCCCCTTCTCATCTTTATCTCTAGCCTCCTTACTCTGATGCTCCGCCCCTTCTCATCTTTATCTCTAGCCTCCTTACCCTGATGCTCCACCCCCTTCTCATCTTTATCTCTAGCCTCCTTACTCTGATGCTCCGCCCCTTCTCATCTTTATCTCTAGCCTCCTTACCCTGACGCTCCGCCCCCTTCTCATCTTTATCTCTAGCCTCCTTACCCTGATGCTCCTCCCCTTCTCATCTTTATCTCTAGCCTCCTTACCCTGATGCTCCTCCCCCTACTCATCTTTATCTCTAGCCTCCTTACCCTGATGCTCCGCCCCCTTCTCATCTTTATCTCTAGCCTCCTTACCCTGACGCTCCGCCCCCTTCTCATCTTTATCTCTAGCCTCCTTACGCTGAGTCTCCGCCCCTTTTCATCTTTATCTCTAGCCTCCTTACCCTGAGGCTCCGCCCCTTCTCATCTTTATCTCTAGCCTCCTTACCCTGATGCTCCACCCCCTTCTCATCTTTATCTCTAGCCTCCTTACTCTGATGCTCCACCCCTTCTCATCTTTATCTCTAGCCTCCTTACCCTGATGCTCCACCCCCTTCTCATCTTTATCTCTAGCCTCCTTACTCTGATGCTCCGCCCCTTCTCATCTTTATCTCTAGCCTCCTTACCCTGACGCTCCGCCCCCTTCTCATCTTTATCTCTAGCCTCCTTACCCTGACGCTCCGCCCCCTTCTCATCTTTATCTCTAGCCTCCTTACCCTGATGCTCCACCCCCTTCTCATCTTTATCTCTAGCCTCCTTACTCTGATGCTCCGCCCCTTCTCATCTTTATCTCTAGCCTCCTTACCCTGATGCTCCACCCCCTTCTCATCTTTATCTCTAGCCTCCTTACTCTGATGCTCCGCCCCTTCTCATCTTTATCTCTAGCCTCCTTACCCTGACGCTCCGCCCCCTTCTCATCTTTATCTCTAGCCTCCTTACCCTGATGCTCCTCCCCTTCTCATCTTTATCTCTAGCCTCCTTACCCTGATGCTCCTCCCCCTACTCATCTTTATCTCTAGCCTCCTTACCCTGATGCTCCGCCCCCTTCTCATCTTTATCTCTAGCCTCCTTACCCTGATGCTCCGCCCCCTTCTCATCTTTATCTCTAGCCTCCTTACCCTGAGGCTCCTCCCCTTCTCATCTTTATCTCTAGCCTCCTTACCCTGAGGCTCCTCCCCTTCTCATCTTTATCTCTAGCCTCCTTACCCTGATGCTCCGCCCCTTCTCATCTTTATATCTAGCCACCTTACCCTGAGGCTCCGCCCCTTCTCATCTTTATCTCTAGCCTCCTTACCCTGAGTCTCCTCCCCCTTCTCATCTTTATCTCTAGCCTCCTTACTCTGATGCTCCGCCCCTTCTCATCTTTATCTCTAGCCTCCTTACCCTGACGCTCCGCCCCCTTCTCATCTTTATCTCTAGCCTCCTTACCCTGAGTCTCCTCCCCCTTCTCATCATTATCTCTAGCCTCCTTACTCTGATGCTCCGCCCCTTCTCATCTTTATCTCTAGCCTCCTTACCCTGACGCTCCGCCCCCTTCTCATCTTTATCTCTAGCCTCCTTACCCTGATGCTCCTCCCCTTCTCATCTTTATCTCTAGCCTCCTTACCCTGATGCTCCTCCCCCTACTCATCTTTATCTCTAGCCTCCTTACCCTGATGCTCCGCCCCCTTCTCATCTTTATCTCTAGCCTCCTTACCCTGATGCTCCGCCCCCTTCTCATCTTTATCTCTAGCCTCCTTACCCTGATGCTCCGCCCCTTCTCATCTTTATCTCCAGCCTCCTTACCCTGATGCTCCGCCCCTTCTCATCTTTATCTCTAGCCTCCTTACCCTGAGGCTCCTCCCCTTCTCATCTTTATCTCTAGCCTCCTTACCCTGAGGCTCCTCCCCTTCTCATCTTTATCTCTAGCCTCCTTACCCTGACGCTCCGCCCCCTTCTCATCTTTATCTCTAGCCTCCTTGCCCTGAGTCTCCTCCCCCTTCTCATCATTATCTCTAGCCTCCTTACTCTGATGCTCCGCCCCTTCTCATCTTTATCTCTAGCCTCCTTACCCTGACGCTCCGCCCCCTTCTCATCTTTATCTCTAGCCTCCTTACCCTGATGCTCCTCCCCTTCTCATCTTTATCTCTAGCCTCCTTACCCTGATGCTCCTCCCCCTACTCATCTTTATCTCTAGCCTCCTTACCCTGATGCTCCTCCCCCTACTCATCTTTATCTCTAGCCTCCTTACCCTGATGCTCCGCCCCCTTCTCATCTTTATCTCTAGCCTCCTTACCCTGATGCTCCGCCCCCTTCTCATCTTTATCTCTAGCCTCCTTACCCTGAGGCTCCACCCCCTTCTCATCTTTATCTCTAGCCTCCTTACCCTGATGCTCCGCCCCTTCTCATCTTTATCTCTAGCCTCCTTACCCTGAGTCTCCTCCCCTTCTCATCTTTATCTCTAGCCTCCTTACCCTGAGGCTCCTCCCCTTCTCATCTTTATCTCTAGCCTCCTTACCCTGATGCTCCGCCCTTCTCATCTTTATCTCTAGCCTCCTTACCCTGATGCTCCGCCCCTTCTCATCTTTATATCTAGCCACCTTACCCTGAGGCTCCGCCCCTTCTCATCTTTATCTCTAGCCTCCTTACCCTGAGTCTCCTCCCCCTTCTCATCTTTATCTCTAGCCTACTTACTCTGATGCTCCGCCCCTTCACATCTTTATCTCTAGCCTCCTTACCCTGACGCTCCGCCCCCTTCTCATCTTTATCTCTAGCCTCCTTACCCTGAGTCTCCTCCCCCTTCTCATCATTATCTCTAGCCTCCTTACTCTGATGCTCCGCCCCTTCTCATCTTTATCTCTAGCCTCCTTACCCTGACGCTCCGCCCCCTTCTCATCTTTATCTCTAGCCTCCTTACCCTGATGCTCCTCCCCTTCTCATCTTTATCTCTAGCCTCCTTACCCTGATGCTCCTCCCCCTACTCATCTTTATCTCTAGCCTCCTTACCCTGATGCTCCGCCCCCTTCTCATCTTTATCTCTAGCCTCCTTACCCTGATGCTCCGCCCCCTTCTCATCTTTATCTCTAGCCTCCTTACCCTGATGCTCCGCCCCTTCTCATCTTTATCTCTAGCCTCCTTACCCTGATGCTCCGCCCCTTCTCATCTTTATCTCTAGCCTCCTTACCCTGAGGCTCCTCCCCCTTCTCATCTTTATCTCTAGCCTCCTTACCCTGATGCTCCGCCCCTTCTCATCTTTAGCTCTAGCCTCCGTACCCTGATGCTCCGCCCCTTCTCATCTTTATCTCTAGCCTCCTTACCCTGAGGCTCCTCCCCCTTCTCATCTTTATCTCTAGCCTCCTTACCCTGAGGCTCCTCCCCTTCTCATCTTTATCTCTAGCCTCCTTACCCTGACGCTCCGCCCCCTTCTCATCTTTATCTCTAGCCTCCTTACGCTGAGTCTCCGCCCCTTTTCATCTTTATCTCTAGCCTCCTTACCCTGAGGCTCCGCCCCTTCTCATCTTTATCTCTAGCCTCCTTACCCTGATGCTCCACCCCCTTCTCATCTTTATCTCTAGCCTCCTTACTCTGATGCTCCGCCCCTTCTCATCTTTATCTCTAGCCTCCTTACCCTGATGCTCCACCCCCTTCTCATCTTTATCTCTAGCCTCCTTACTCTGATGCTCCGCCCCTTCTCATCTTTATCTCTAGCCTCCTTACCCTGACGCTCCGCCCCCTTCTCATCTTTATCTCTAGCCTCCTTACCCTGACGCTCCGCCCCCTTCTCATCTTTATCTCTAGCCTCCTTACCCTGATGCTCCACCCCCTTCTCATCTTTATCTCTAGCCTCCTTACTCTGATGCTCCGCCCCTTCTCATCTTTATCTCTAGCCTCCTTACCCTGATGCTCCACCCCCTTATCATCTTTATCTCTAGCCTCCTTACTCTGATGCTCCGCCCCTTCTCATCTTTATCTCTAGCCTCCTTACCCTGACGCTCCGCCCCCTTCTCATCTTTATCTCTAGCCTCCTTACCCTGATGCTCCTCCCCTTCTCATCTTTATCTCTAGCCTCCTTACCCTGATGCTCCTCCCCCTACTCATCTTTATCTCTAGCCTCCTTACCCTGACGCTCCGCCCCCTTCTCATCTTTATCTCTAGCCTCCTTACGCTGAGTCTCCGCCCCTTTTCATCTTTATCTCTAGCCTCCTTACCCTGAGGCTCCGCCCCTTCTCATCTTTATCTCTAGCCTCCTTACCCTGATGCTCCACCCCCTTCTCATCTTTATCTCTAGCCTCCTTACTCTGATGCTCCGCCCCTTCTCATCTTTATCTCTAGCCTCCTTACCCTGATGCTCCACCCCCTTCTCATCTTTATCTCTAGCCTCCTTACTCTGATGCTCCGCCCCTTCTCATCTTTATCTCTAGCCTCCTTACCCTGACGCTCCGCCCCCTTCTCATCTTTATCTCTAGCCTCCTTACCCTGACGCTCCGCCCCCTTCTCATCTTTATCTCTAGCCTCCTTACCCTGATGCTCCACCCCCTTCTCATCTTTATCTCTAGCCTCCTTACTCTGATGCTCCGCCCCTTCTCATCTTTATCTCTAGCCTCCTTACCCTGATGCTCCACCCCCTTCTCATCTTTATCTCTAGCCTCCTTACTCTGATGCTCCGCCCCTTCTCATCTTTATCTCTAGCCTCCTTACCCTGACGCTCCGCCCCCTTCTCATCTTTATCTCTAGCCTCCTTACCCTGATGCTCCTCCCCTTCTCATCTTTATCTCTAGCCTCCTTACCCTGATGCTCCTCCCCCTACTCATCTTTATCTCTAGCCTCCTTACCCTGATGCTCCGCCCCCTTCTCATCTTTATCTCTAGCCTCCTTACCCTGATGCTCCGCCCCCTTCTCATCTTTATCTCTAGCCTCCTTACCCTGAGGCTCCACCCCCTTCTCATCTTTATCTCTAGCCTCCTTACCCTGATGCTCCGCCCCTTCTCATCTTTATCTCTAGCCTCCTTACCCTGAGTCTCCTCCCCTTCTCATCTTTATCTCTAGCCTCCTTACCCTGAGGCTCCTCCCCTTCTCATCTTTATCTCTAGCCTCCTTACCCTGATGCTCCGCCCTTCTCATCTTTATCTCTAGCCTCCTTACCCTGATACTCCGCCCCTTCTCATCTTTATATCTAGCCACCTTACCCTGAGGCTCCGCCCCTTCTCATCTTTATCTCTAGCCTCCTTACCCTGAGTCTCCTCCCCCTTCTCATCTTTATCTCTAGCCTCCTTACTCTGATGCTCCGCCCCTTCTCATCTTTATCTCTAGCCTCCTTACCCTGACGCTCCGCCCCCTTCTCATCTTTATCTCTAGCCTCCTTACCCTGAGTCTCCTCCCCCTTCTCATCATTATCTCTAGCCTCCTTACTCTGATGCTCCGCCCCTTCTCATCTTTATCTCTAGCCTCCTTACCCTGACGCTCCGCCCCCTTCTCATCTTTATCTCTAGCCTCCTTACCCTGATGCTCCTCCCCTTCTCATCTTTATCTCTAGCCTCCTTACCCTGATGCTCCTCCCCCTACTCATCTTTATCTCTAGCCTCCTTACCCTGATGCTCCGCCCCCTTCTCATCTTTATCTCTAGCCTCCTTACCCTGATGCTCCGCCCCCTTCTCATCTTTATCTCTAGCCTCCTTACCCTGAGTCTCCTCCCCCTTCTCATCATTATCTCTAGCCTCCTTACTCTGATGCTCCGCCCCTTCTCATCTTTATCTCTAGCCTCCTTACCCTGACGCTCCGCCCCCTTCTCATCTTTATCTCTAGCCTCCTTACCCTGATGCTCCTCCCCTTCTCATCTTTATCTCTAGCCTCCTTACCCTGATGCTCCTCCCCCTACTCATCTTTATCTCTAGCCTCCTTACCCTGATGCTCCGCCCCCTTCTCATCTTTATCTCTAGCCTCCTTACCCTGATGCTCCGCCCCTTCTCATCTTTATCTCTAGCCTCCTTACCCTGAGGCTCCTCCCCTTCTCATCTTTATCTCTAGCCTCCTTACCCTGAGGCTCCTCCCCTTCTCATCTTTATCTCTAGCCTCCTTACCCTGATGCTCCGCCCCTTCTCATCTTTATCTCTAGCCTCCTTACCCTGAGGCTCCTCCCCCTTCTCATCTTTATCTCTAGCCTCCTTACCCTGAGGCTCCTCCCCTTCTCATCTTTATCTCTAGCCTCCTTACCCTGACGCTCCGCCCCCTTCTCATCTTTATCTCTAGCCTCCTTGCCCTGAGTCTCCTCCCCCTTCTCATCATTATCTCTAGCCTCCTTACTCTGATGCTCCGCCCCTTCTCATCTTTATCTCTAGCCTCCTTACCCTGACGCTCCGCCCCCTTCTCATCTTTATCTCTAGCCTCCTTACCCTGATGCTCCTCCCCTTCTCATCTTTATCTCTAGCCTCCTTACCCTGATGCTCCTCCCCCTACTCATCTTTATCTCTAGCCTCCTTACCCTGATGCTCCTCCCCCTACTCATCTTTATCTCTAGCCTCCTTACCCTGATGCTCCGCCCCCTTCTCATCTTTATCTCTAGCCTCCTTACCCTGATGCTCCGCCCCCTTCTCATCTTTATCTCTAGCCTCCTTACCCTGAGGCTCCACCCCCTTCTCATCTTTATCTCTAGCCTCCTTACCCTGATGCTCCGCCCCTTCTCATCTTTATCTCTAGCCTCCTTACCCTGAGTCTCCTCCCCTTCTCATCTTTATCTCTAGCCTCCTTACCCTGAGGCTCCTCCCCTTCTTATCTTTATCTCTAGCCTCCTTACCCTGATGCTCCGCCCTTCTCATCTTTATCTCTAGCCTCCTTACCCTGATGCTCCGCCCCTTCTCATCTTTATATCTAGCCACCTTACCCTGAGGCTCCGCCCCTTCTCATCTTTATCTCTAGCCTCCTTACCCTGAGTCTCCTCCCCCTTCTCATCTTTATCTCTAGCCTCCTTACTCTGATGCTCCGCCCCTTCACATCTTTATCTCTAGCCTCCTTACCCTGACGCTCCGCCCCCTTCTCATCTTTATCTCTAGCCTCCTTACCCTGAGTCTCCTCCCCCTTCTCATCATTATCTCTAGCCTCCTTACTCTGATGCTCCGCCCCTTCTCATCTTTATCTCTAGCCTCCTTACCCTGACGCTCCGCCCCCTTCTCATCTTTATCTCTAGCCTCCTTACCCTGATGCTCCTCCCCTTCTCATCTTTTTCTCTAGCCTCCTTACCCTGATGCTCCTCCCCCTACTCATCTTTATCTCTAGCCTCCTTACCCTGATGCTCCGCCCCCTTCTCATCTTTATCTCTAGCCTCCTTACCCTGATGCTCCGCCCCCTTCTCATCTTTATCTCTAGCCTCCTTACCCTGATGCTCCGCCCCTTCTCATCTTTATCTCTAGCCTCCTTACCCTGATGCTCCGCCCCTTCTCATCTTTATCTCTAGCCTCCTTACCCTGACGCTCCGCCCCCTTCTCATCTTTATCTCTAGCCTCCTTACTCTGAGTCTCCGCCCCTTTTCATCTTTATCTCTAGCCTCCTTACCCTGAGGCTCCGCCCCTTCTCATCTTTATCTCTAGCCTCCTTACCCTGATGCTCCACCCCCTTCTCATCTTTATCTCTAGCCTCCTTACTCTGATGCTCCGCCCCTTCTCATCTTTATCTCTAGCCTCCTTACCCTGATGCTCCACCCCCTTCTCATCTTTATCTCTAGCCTCCTTACTCTGATGCTCCGCCCCTTCTCATCTTTATCTCTAGCCTCCTTACCCTGACGCTCCGCCCCCTTCTCATCTTTATCTCTAGCCTCCTTACCCTGACGCTCCGCCCCCTTCTCATCTTTATCTCTAGCCTCCTTACCCTGATGCTCCACCCCCTTCTCATCTTTATCTCTAGCCTCCTTACTCTGATGCTCCGCCCCTTCTCATCTTTATCTCTAGCCTCCTTACCCTGATGCTCCACCCCCTTCTCATCTTTATCTCTAGCCTCCTTACTCTGATGCTCCGCCCCTTCTCATCTTTATCTCTAGCCTCCTTACCCTGACGCTCCGCCCCCTTCTCATCTTTATCTCTAGCCTCCTTACCCTGATGCTCCTCCCCTTCTCATCTTTTTCTCTAGCCTCCTTACCCTGATGCTCCTCCCCCTACTCATCTTTATCTCTAGCCTCCTTACCCTGATGCTCCGCCCCCTTCTCATCTTTATCTCTAGCCTCCTTACCCTGACGCTCCGCCCCCTTCTCATCTTTATCTCTAGCCTCCTTACGCTGAGTCTCCGCCCCTTTTCATCTTTATCTCTAGCCTCCTTACCCTGAGGCTCCGCCCCTTCTCATCTTTATCTCTAGCCTCCTTACCCTGATGCTCCACCCCCTTCTCATCTTTATCTCTAGCCTCCTTACTCTGATGCTCCGCCCCTTCTCATCTTTATCTCTAGCCTCCTTACCCTGATGCTCCACCCCCTTCTCATCTTTATCTCTAGCCTCCTTACTCTGATGCTCCGCCCCTTCTCATCTTTATCTCTAGCCTCCTTACCCTGACGCTCCGCCCCCTTCTCATCTTTATCTCTAGCCTCCTTACCCTGATGCTCCTCCCCTTCTCATCTTTATCTCTAGCCTCCTTACCCTGATGCTCCTCCCCCTACTCATCTTTATCTCTAGCCTCCTTACCCTGATGCTCCGCCCCCTTCTCATCTTTATCTCTAGCCTCCTTACCCTGATGCTCCGCCCCCTTCTCATCTTTATCTCTAGCCTCCTTACCCTGAGGCTCCTCCCCTTCTCATCTTTATCTCTAGCCTCCTTACCCTGAGGCTCCTCCCCTTCTCATCTTTATCTCTAGCCTCCTTACCCTGATGCTCCGCCCCTTCTCATCTTTATATCTAGCCACCTTACCCTGAGGCTCCGCCCCTTCTCATCTTTATCTCTAGCCTCCTTACCCTGAGTCTCCTCCCCCTTCTCATCTTTATCTCTAGCCTCCTTACTCTGATGCTCCGCCCCTTCTCATCTTTATCTCTAGCCTCCTTACCCTGACGCTCCGCCCCCTTCTCATCTTTATCTCTAGCCTCCTTACCCTGAGTCTCCTCCCCCTTCTCATCATTATCTCTAGCCTCCTTACTCTGATGCTCCGCCCCTTCTCATCTTTATCTCTAGCCTCCTTACCCTGACGCTCCGCCCCCTTCTCATCTTTATCTCTAGCCTCCTTACCCTGATGCTCCTCCCCTTCTCATCTTTATCTCTAGCCTCCTTACCCTGATGCTCCTCCCCCTACTCATCTTTATCTCTAGCCTCCTTACCCTGATGCTCCGCCCCCTTCTCATCTTTATCTCTAGCCTCCTTACCCTGATGCTCCGCCCCCTTCTCATCTTTATCTCTAGCCTCCTTACCCTGATGCTCCGCCCCTTCTCATCTTTATCTCCAGCCTCCTTACCCTGATGCTCCGCCCCTTCTCATCTTTATCTCTAGCCTCCTTACCCTGATGCTCCTCCCCCTACTCATCTTTATCTCTAGCCTCCTTACCCTGATGCTCCGCCCCCTTCTCATCTTTATCTCTAGCCTCCTTACCCTGATGCTCCGCCCCCTTCTCATCTTTATCTCTAGCCTCCTTACCCTGATGCTCCGCCCCTTCTCATCTTTATCTCTAGCCTCCTTACCCTGATGCTCCGCCCCTTCTCATCTTTATCTCTAGCCTCCTTACCCTGAGGCTCCTCCCCCTTCTCATCTTTATCTCTAGCCTCCTTACCCTGATGCTCCGCCCCTTCTCATCTTTATATCTAGCCACCTTACCCTGAGGCTCCGCCCCTTCTCATCTTTATCTCTAGCCTCCTTACCCTGAGTCTCCTCCCCCTTCTCATCTTTATCTCTAGCCTCCTTACTCTGATGCTCCGCCCCTTCTCATCTTTATCTCTAGCCTCCTTACCCTGACGCTCCGCCCCCTTCTCATCTTTATCTCTAGCCTCCTTACCCTGAGTCTCCTCCCCCTTCTCATCATTATCTCTAGCCTCCTTACTCTGATGCTCCGCCCCTTCTCATCTTTATCTCTAGCCTCCTTACCCTGACGCTCCGCCCCCTTCTCATCTTTATCTCTAGCCTCCTTACCCTGATGCTCCTCCCCTTCTCATCTTTATCTCTAGCCTCCTTACCCTGATGCTCCTCCCCCTACTCATCTTTATCTCTAGCCTCCTTACCCTGATGCTCCGCCCCCTTCTCATCTTTATCTCTAGCCTCCTTACCCTGATGCTCCGCCCCCTTCTCATCTTTATCTCTAGCCTCCTTACCCTGATGCTCCGCCCCTTCTCATCTTTATCTCCAGCCTCCTTACCCTGATGCTCCGCCCCTTCTCATCTTTATCTCTAGCCTCCTTACCCTGATGCTCCTCCCCCTACTCATCTTTATCTCTAGCCTCCTTACCCTGATGCTCCGCCCCCTTCTCATCTTTATCTCTAGCCTCCTTACCCTGATGCTCCGCCCCCTTCTCATCTTTATCTCTAGCCTCCTTACCCTGATGCTCCGCCCCTTCTCATCTTTATCTCTAGCCTCCTTACCCTGATGCTCCGCCCCTTCTCATCTTTATCTCTAGCCTCCTTACCCTGAGGCTCCTCCCCCTTCTCATCTTTATCTCTAGCCTCCTTACCCTGATGCTCCGCCCCTTCTCATCTTTAGCTCTAGCCTCCGTACCCTGATGCTCCGCCCCTTCTCATCTTTATCTCTAGCCTCCTTACCCTGAGGCTCCTCCCCCTTCTCATCTTTATCTCTAGCCTCCTTACCCTGAGGCTCCTCCCCTTCTCATCTTTATCTCTAGCCTCCTTACCCTGACGCTCCGCCCCCTTCTCATCTTTATCTCTAGCCTCCTTACGCTGAGTCTCCGCCCCTTTTCATCTTTATCTCTAGCCTCCTTACCCTGAGGCTCCGCCCCTTCTCATCTTTATCTCTAGCCTCCTTACCCTGATGCTCCACCCCCTTCTCATCTTTATCTCTAGCCTCCTTACTCTGATGCTCCGCCCCTTCTCATCTTTATCTCTAGCCTCCTTACCCTGATGCTCCACCCCCTTCTCATCTTTATCTCTAGCCTCCTTACTCTGATGCTCCGCCCCTTCTCATCTTTATCTCTAGCCTCCTTACCCTGACGCTCCGCCCCCTTCTCATCTTTATCTCTAGCCTCCTTACCCTGACGCTCCGCCCCCTTCTCATCTTTATCTCTAGCCTCCTTACCCTGATGCTCCACCCCCTTCTCATCTTTATCTCTAGCCTCCTTACTCTGATGCTCCGCCCCTTCTCATCTTTATCTCTAGCCTCCTTACCCTGATGCTCCACCCCCTTCTCATCTTTATCTCTAGCCTCCTTACTCTGATGCTCCGCCCCTTCTCATCTTTATCTCTAGCCTCCTTACCCTGACGCTCCGCCCCCTTCTCATCTTTATCTCTAGCCTCCTTACCCTGATGCTCCTCCCCTTCTCATCTTTATCTCTAGCCTCCTTACCCTGATGCTCCTCCCCCTACTCATCTTTATCTCTAGCCTCCTTACCCTGACGCTCCGCCCCCTTCTCATCTTTATCTCTAGCCTCCTTACGCTGAGTCTCCGCCCCTTTTCATCTTTATCTCTAGCCTCCTTACCCTGAGGCTCCGCCCCTTCTCATCTTTATCTCTAGCCTCCTTACCCTGATGCTCCACCCCCTTCTCATCTTTATCTCTAGCCTCCTTACTCTGATGCTCCGCCCCTTCTCATCTTTATCTCTAGCCTCCTTACCCTGATGCTCCACCCCCTTCTCATCTTTATCTCTAGCCTCCTTACTCTGATGCTCCGCCCCTTCTCATCTTTATCTCTAGCCTCCTTACCCTGACGCTCCGCCCCCTTCTCATCTTTATCTCTAGCCTCCTTACCCTGACGCTCCGCCCCCTTCTCATCTTTATCTCTAGCCTCCTTACCCTGATGCTCCACCCCCTTCTCATCTTTATCTCTAGCCTCCTTACTCTGATGCTCCGCCCCTTCTCATCTTTATCTCTAGCCTCCTTACCCTGATGCTCCACCCCCTTCTCATCTTTATCTCTAGCCTCCTTACTCTGATGCTCCGCCCCTTCTCATCTTTATCTCTAGCCTCCTTACCCTGACGCTCCGCCCCCTTCTCATCTTTATCTCTAGCCTCCTTACCCTGATGCTCCTCCCCTTCTCATCTTTATCTCTAGCCTCCTTACCCTGATGCTCCTCCCCCTACTCATCTTTATCTCTAGCCTCCTTACCCTGATGCTCCGCCCCCTTCTCATCTTTATCTCTAGCCTCCTTACCCTGATGCTCCGCCCCCTTCTCATCTTTATCTCTAGCCTCCTTACCCTGAGGCTCCACCCCCTTCTCATCTTTATCTCTAGCCTCCTTACCCTGATGCTCCGCCCCTTCTCATCTTTATCTCTAGCCTCCTTACCCTGAGTCTCCTCCCCTTCTCATCTTTATCTCTAGCCTCCTTACCCTGAGGCTCCTCCCCTTCTCATCTTTATCTCTAGCCTCCTTACCCTGATGCTCCGCCCTTCTCATCTTTATCTCTAGCCTCCTTACCCTGATACTCCGCCCCTTCTCATCTTTATATCTAGCCACCTTACCCTGAGGCTCCGCCCCTTCTCATCTTTATCTCTAGCCTCCTTACCCTGAGTCTCCTCCCCCTTCTCATCTTTATCTCTAGCCTCCTTACTCTGATGCTCCGCCCCTTCTCATCTTTATCTCTAGCCTCCTTACCCTGACGCTCCGCCCCCTTCTCATCTTTATCTCTAGCCTCCTTACCCTGAGTCTCCTCCCCCTTCTCATCATTATCTCTAGCCTCCTTACTCTGATGCTCCGCCCCTTCTCATCTTTATCTCTAGCCTCCTTACCCTGACGCTCCGCCCCCTTCTCATCTTTATCTCTAGCCTCCTTACCCTGATGCTCCTCCCCTTCTCATCTTTATCTCTAGCCTCCTTACCCTGATGCTCCTCCCCCTACTCATCTTTATCTCTAGCCTCCTTACCCTGATGCTCCGCCCCCTTCTCATCTTTATCTCTAGCCTCCTTACCCTGATGCTCCGCCCCCTTCTCATCTTTATCTCTAGCCTCCTTACCCTGATGCTCCGCCCCTTCTCATCTTTATCTCTAGCCTCCTTACCCTGATGCTCCGCCCCTTCTCATCTTTATCTCTAGCCTCCTTACCCTGAGGCTCCTCCCCCTTCTCATCTTTATCTCTAGCCTCCTTACCCTGAGGCTCCTCCCCTTCTCATCTTTATCTCTAGCCTCCTTACCCTGATGCTCCGCCCCTTCTCATCTTTATCTCTAGCCTCCTTACCCTGACGCTCTGCCCCCTTCTCATCTTTATCTCTAGCCTCCTTACCCTGATGCTCCTCCCCCTTCTCATCTTTATATCTAGCCACCTTACCCTGAGGCTCCGCCCCTTCTCATCTTTATCTCTAGCCTCCTTACCCTGAGGCTCCTCTCCCTTCTCATCTTTATCTCTAGCCTCCTTACCCTGAGGCTCCTCCCCTTCTCATCTTTATCTCTAGCCTCCTTACCCTGACGCTCCGCCCCCTTCTCATCTTTATCTCTAGCCTCCTTACGCTGAGTCTCCGCCCCTTTTCATCTTTATCTCTAGCCTCCTTACCCTGAGGCTCCGCCCCTTCTCATCTTTATCTCTAGCCTCCTTACCCTGATGCTCCACCCCCTTCTCATCTTTATCTCTAGCCTCCTTACTCTGATGCTCCGCCCCTTCTCATCTTTATCTCTAGCCTCCTTACCCTGATGCTCCACCCCCTTCTCATCTTTATCTCTAGCCTCCTTACTCTGATGCTCCGCCCCCTTCTCATCTTTATCTCTAGCCTCCTTACCCTGATGCTCCACCCCCTTCTCATCTTTATCTCTAGCCTCCTTACTCTGATGCTCCGCCCCTTCTCATCTTTATCTCTAGCCTCCTTACCCTGATGCTCCACCCCCTTCTCATCTTTATCTCTAGCCTCCTTACTCTGATGTTCCGCCCCTTCTCATCTTTATCTCTAGCCTCCTTACCCTGACGCTCCGCCCCCTTCTCATCTTTATCTCTAGCCTCCTTACCCTGATGCTCCTCCCCTTCTCATCTTTATCTCTAGCCTCCTTACCCTGATGCTCCTCCCCCTACTCATCTTTATCTCTAGCCTCCTTACCCTGATGCTCCGCCCCCTTCTCATCTTTATCTCTAGCCTCCTTACCCTGACGCTCCGCCCCCTTCTCATCTTTATCTCTAGCCTCCTTACGCTGAGTCTCCGCCCCTTTTCATCTTTATCTCTAGCCTCCTTACCCTGAGGCTCCGCCCCTTCTCATCTTTATCTCTAGCCTCCTTACCCTGATGCTCCACCCCCTTCTCATCTTTATCTCTAGCCTCCTTACTCTGATGCTCCGCCCCTTCTCATCTTTATCTCTAGCCTCCTTACCCTGATGCTCCACCCCCTTCTCATCTTTATCTCTAGCCTCCTTACTCTGATGCTCCGCCCCTTCTCATCTTTATCTCTAGCCTCCTTACCCTGACGCTCCGCCCCCTTCTCATCTTTATCTCTAGCCTCCTTACCCTGACGCTCCGCCCCCTTCTCATCTTTATCTCTAGCCTCCTTACCC
Source organism: Pseudophryne corroboree (assembly GCF_028390025.1). Taxonomy (NCBI): domain Eukaryota; kingdom Metazoa; phylum Chordata; class Amphibia; order Anura; family Myobatrachidae; genus Pseudophryne; species Pseudophryne corroboree. Next base: position 46,038 of record NW_026968544.1, read on the forward strand.
TGATGCTCCACCCCCTTCTCATCTTTATCTCTAGCCTCCTTACTCTGATGCTCCGCCCCTTCTCATCTTTATCTCTAGCCTCCTTACCCTGATGCTCCACCCCCTTCTCATCTTTATCTCTAGCCTCCTTATTCTGATGCTCCGCCCCTTCTCATCTTTATCTCTAGCCTCCTTACCCTGACGCTCCGCCCCCTTCTCATCTTTATCTCTAGCCTCCTTACCCTGATGCTCCTCCCCTTCTCATCTTTATCTCTTGCCTCCTTACCCTGATGCTCCTCCCCCTACTCATCTTTATCTCTAGCCTCCTTACCCTGATGCTCCGCCCCCTTCTCATCTTTATCTCTAGCCTCCTTACCCTGATGCTCCGCCCCCTTCTCATCTTTATCTCTAGCCTCCTTACCCTGAGGCTCCACCCCCTTCTCATCTTTATCTCTAGCCTCCTTACCCTGATGCTCCGCCCCTTCTCATCTTTATCTCTAGCCTCCTTACCCTGAGTCTCCTCCCCTTCTCATCTTTATCTCTAGCCTCCTTACCCTGAGGCTCCTCCCCTTCTCATCTTTATCTCTAGCCTCCTTACCCTGATGCTCCGCCCTTCTCATCTTTATCTCTAGCCTCCTTACCCTGATGCTCCGCCCCTTCTCATCTTTATATCTAGCCACCTTACCCTGAGGCTCCGCCCCTTCTCATCTTTATCTCTAGCCTCCTTACCCTGAGTCTCCTCCCCCTTCTCATCTTTATCTCTAGCCTCCTTACTCTGATGCTCCGCCCCTTCTCATCTTTATCTCTAGCCTCCTTACCCTGACGCTCCGCCCCCTTCTCATCTTTATCTCTAGCCTCCTTACCCTGAGTCTCCTCCCCCTTCTCATCATTATCTCTAGCCTCCTTACTCTGATGCTCCGCCCCTTCTCATCTTTATCTCTAGCCTCCTTACCCTGACGCTCCGCCCCCTTCTCATCTTTATCTCTAGCCTCCTTACCCTGATGCTCCTCCCCTTCTCATCTTTATCTCTAGCCTCCTTACCCTGATGCTCCTCCCCCTACTCATCTTTATCTCTAGCCTCCTTACCCTGATGCTCCGCCCCCTTCTCATCTTTATCTCTAGCCTCCTTACCCTGATGCTCCGCCCCCTTCTCATCTTTATCTCTAGCCTCCTTACCCTGATGCTCCGCCCCTTCTCATCTTTATCTCTAGCCTCCTTACCCTGATGCTCCGCCCCTTCTCATCTTTATCTCTAGCCTCCTTACCCTGAGGCTCCTCCCCCTTCTCATCTTTATCTCTAGCCTCCTTACTCTGATGCTCCGCCCCTTCTCATCTTTATCTCTAGCCTCCTTACCCTGACGCTCCGCCCCCTTCTCATCTTTATCTCTAGCCTCCTTACCCTGAGTCTCCTCCCCCTTCTCATCATTATCTCTAGCCTCCTTACTCTGATGCTCCGCCCCTTCTCATCTTTATCTCTAGCCTCCTTACCCTGACGCTCCGCCCCCTTCTCATCTTTATCTCTAGCCTCCTTACCCTGATGCTCCACCCCCTTCTCATCTTTATCTCTAGCCTCCTTACTCTGATGCTCCGCCCCTTCTCATCTTTATCTCTAGCCTCCTTACCCTGAGGCTCCACCCCCTTCTCATCTTTATCTCTAGCCTCCTTACTCTGATGCTCCGCCCCTTCTCATCTTTATCTCTAGCCTCCTTACCCTGACGCTCCGCCCCCTTCTCATCTTTATCTCTAGCCTCCTTACCCTGAGTCTCCTCCCCCTTCTCATCATTATCTCTAGCCTCCTTACTCTGATGCTCCGCCCCTTCTCATCTTTATCTCTAGCCTCCTTACCCTGACGCTCCGCCCCCTTCTCATCTTTATCTCTAGCCTCCTTACTCTGATGCTCCGCCCCTTCTCATCTTTATCTCTAGCCTCCTTACTCTGATGCTCCGCCCCTTCTCATCTTTATCTCTAGCCTCCTTACCCTGATGCTCCACCCCCTTCTCATCTTTATCTCTAGCCTCCTTACTCTGATGCTCCGCCCCTTCTCATCTTTATCTCTAGCCTCCTTACCCTGACGCTCCGCCCCCTTCTCATCTTTATCTCTAGCCTCCTTACCCTGACGCTCCGCCCCCTTCTCATCTTTATCTCTAGCCTCCTTACCCTGAGGCTCCGCCCCTTCTCATCTTTATCTCTAGCCTCCTTACCCTGATGCTCCACCCCCTTCTCATCTTTATCTCTAGCCTCCTTAGTCTGATGCTCCGCCCCTTCTCATCTTTATCTCTAGCCTCCTTACCCTGATGCTCCACCCCCTTCTCATCTTTATCTCTAGCCTCCTTACTCTGATGCTCCGCCCCTTCTCATCTTTATCTCTAGCCTCCTTACCCTGACGCTCCGCCCCCTTCTCATCTTTATCTCTAGCCTCCTTACCCTGACGCTCCGCCCCCTTCTCATCTTTATCTCTAGCTTCCTTACCCTGATGCTCCACCCCCTTCTCATCTTTATCTCTAGCCTCCTTACTCTGATGCTCCGCCCCTTCTCATCTTTATCTCTAGCCTCCTTACCCTGATGCTCCACCCCCTTCTCATCTTTATCTCTAGCCTCCTTACTCTGATGCTCCGCCCCTTCTCATCTTTATCTCTAGCCTCCTTACCCTGACGCTCCGCCCCCTTCTCATCTTTATCTCTAGCCTCCTTACCCTGAGTCTCCTCCCCCTTCTCATCATTATCTCTAGCCTCCTTACTCTGATGCTCCGCCCCTTCTCATCTTTATCTCTAGCCTCCTTACCCTGACGCTCCTCCCCCTACTCATCTTTATCTCTAGCCTCCTTACCCTGATGCTCCGCCCCCTTCTCATCTTTATCTCTAGCCTCCTTACCCTGATGCTCCGCCCCCTTCTCATCTTTATCTCTAGCCTCCTTACCCTGATGCTCCGCCCCTTCTCATCTTTATCTCTAGCCTCCTTACCCTGATGCTCCGCCCCTTCTCATCTTTATCTCTAGCCTCCTTACCCTGAGGCTCCTCCCCCTTCTCATCTTTATCTCTAGCCTCCTTACCCTGAGGCTCCTCCCCTTCTCATCTTTATCTCTAGCCTCCTTACCCTGATGCTCCGCCCCTTCTCATCTTTATCTCTAGCCTCCTTACCCTGACGCTCCGCCCCCTTCTCATCTTTATCTCTAGCCTCCTTACGCTGAGTCTCCGCCCCTTTTCATCTTTATCTCTAGCCTCCTTACCCTGAGGCTCCGCCCCTTCTCATCTTTATCTCTAGCCTCCTTACCCTGATGCTCCACCCCCTTCTCATCTTTATCTCTAGCCTCCTTACTCTGATGCTCTGCCCCTTCTCATCTTTATCTCTAGCCTCCTTACTCTGATGCTCCGCCCCTTCTCATCTTTATCTCTAGCCTCCTTACCCTGATGCTCCACCCCCTTCTCATCTTTATCTCTAGCCTCCTTACTCTGATGCTCCGCCCCTTCTCATCTTTATCTCTAGCCTCCTTACCCTGACGCTCCGCCCCCTTCTCATCTTTATCTCTAGCCTCCTTACCCTGACGCTCCGCCCCCTTCTCATCTTTATCTCTAGCCTCCTTACCCTGAGGCTCCGCCCCTTCTCATCTTTATCTCTAGCCTCCTTACCCTGATGCTCCACCCCCTTCTCATCTTTATCTCTAGCCTCCTTAGTCTGATGCTCCGCCCCTTCTCATCTTTATCTCTAGCCTCCTTACCCTGATGCTCCACCCCCTTCTCATCTTTATCTCTAGCCTCCTTACTCTGATGCTCCGCCCCTTCTCATCTTTATCTCTAGCCTCCTTACCCTGACGCTCCGCCCCCTTCTCATCTTTATCTCTAGCCTCCTTACCCTGACGCTCCGCCCCCTTCTCATCTTTATCTCTAGCTTCGTTACCCTGATGCTCCACCCCCTTCTCATCTTTATCTCTAGCCTCCTTACTCTGATGCTCCGCCCCTTCTCATCTTTATCTCTAGCCTCCTTACCCTGATGCTCCACCCCCTTCTCATCTTTATCTCTAGCCTCCTTACTCTGATGCTCCGCCCCTTCTCATCTTTATCTCTAGCCTCCTTACCCTGACGCTCCGCCCCCTTCTCATCTTTATCTCTAGCCTCCTTACCCTGATGCTCCTCCCCTTCTCATCTTTATCTCTAGCCTCCTTACCCTGATGCTCCTCCCCCTACTCATCTTTATCTCTAGCCTCCTTACCCTGATGCTCCGCCCCCTTCTCATCTTTATCTCTAGCCTCCTTACCCTGACGCTCCGCCCCCTTCTCATCTTTATCTCTAGCCTCCTTACGCTGAGTCTCCGCCCCTTTTCATCTTTATCTCTAGCCTCCTTACCCTGAGGCTCCGCCCCTTCTCATCTTTATCTCTAGCCTCCTTACCCTGATGCTCCACCCCCTTCTCATCTTTATCTCTAGCCTCCTTACTCTGATGCTCCGCCCCTTCTCATCTTTATCTCTAGCCTCCTTACCCTGATGCTCCACCCCCTTCTCATCTTTATCTCTAGCCTCCTTACTCTGATGCTCCGCCCCTTCTCATCTTTATCTCTAGCCTCCTTACCCTGACGCTCCGCCCCCTTCTCATCTTTATCTCTAGCCTCCTTACCCTGACGCTCCGCCCCCTTCTCATCTTTATCTCTAGCCTCCTTACCCTGATGCTCCACCCCCTTCTCATCTTTATCTCTAGCCTCCTTACCCTGATGCTCCTCCCCTTCTCATCTTTATCTCTAGCCTCCTTACCCTGAGTCTCCTCCCCTTCTCATCTTTATCTCTAGCCTCCTTACCCTGAGGCTCCTCCCCTTCTCATCTTTATCTCTAGCCTCCTTACCCTGATGCTCCGCCCTTCTCATCTTTATCTCTAGCCTCCTTACCCTGATGCTCCGCCCCTTCTCATCTTTATATCTAGCCACCTTACCCTGAGGCTCCGCCCCTTCTCATCTTTATCTCTAGCCTCCTTACCCTGAGTCTCCTCCCCCTTCTCATCTTTATCTCTAGCCTCCTTACTCTGATGCTCCGCCCCTTCTCATCTTTATCTCTAGCCTCCTTACCCTGACGCTCCGCCCCCTTCTCATCTTTATCTCTAGCCTCCTTACCCTGAGTCTCCTCCCCCTTCTCATCATTATCTCTAGCCTCCTTACTCTGATGCTCCGCCCCTTCTCATCTTTATCTCTAGCCTCCTTACCCTGACGCTCCGCCCCTTCTCATCTTTATCTCTAGCCTCCTTACCCTGATGCTCCTCCCCTTCTCATCTTTATCTCTAGCCTCCTTACCCTGATGCTCCTCCCCCTACTCATCTTTATCTCTAGCCTCCTTACCCTGATGCTCCGCCCCCTTCTCATCTTTATCTCTAGCCTCCTTACCCTGATGCTCCACCCCCTTCTCATCTTTATCTCTAGCCTCCTTACTCTGATGCTCCGCCCCTTCTCATCTTTATCTCTAGCCTCCTTAGCCTGATGCTCCGCCCCTTCTCATCTTTATCTCTAGCCTCCTTACCCTGAGTCTCCTCCCCCTTCTCATCTTTATCTCTAGCCTCCTTACTCTGATGCTCCGCCCCTTCTCATCTTTATCTCTAGCCTCCTTACCCTGACGCTCCGCCCCCTTCTCATCTTTATCTCTAGCCTCCTTACCCTGAGTCTCCTCCCCCTTCTCATCATTATCTCTAGCCTCCTTACTCTGATGCTCCGCCCCTTCTCATCTTTATCTCTAGCCTCCTTACCCTGACGCTCCGCCCCCTTCTCATCTTTATCTCTAGCCTCCTTACCCTGATGCTCCACCCCCTTCTCATCTTTATCTCTAGCCTCCTTACTCTGATGCTCCGCCCCTTCTCATCTTTATCTCTAGCCTCCTTACCCTGATGCTCCACCCCCTTCTCATCTTTATCTCTAGCCTCCTTACTCTGATGCTCCGCCCCTTCTCATCTTTATCTCTAGCCTCCTTACCCTGACGCTCCGCCCCCTTCTCATCTTTATCTCTAGCCTCCTTACCCTGAGTCTCCTCCCCCTTCTCATCATTATCTCTAGCCTCCTTACTCTGATGCTCCGCCCCTTCTCATCTTTATCTCTAGCCTCCTTACCCTGACGCTCCGCCCCCTTCTCATCTTTATCTCTAGCCTCCTTACCCTGATGCTCCTCCCCTTCTCATCTTTATCTCTAGCCTCCTTACCCTGATGCTCCTCCCCCTACTCATCTTTATCTCTAGCCTCCTTACTCTGATGCTCCGCCCCTTTTCATCTTTATCTCTAGCCTCCTTACCCTGAGGCTCCGCCCCTTCTCATCTTTATCTCTAGCCTCCTTACCCTGATGCTCCACCCCCTTCTCATCTTTATCTCTAGCCTCCTTACTCTGATGCTCCGCCCCTTCTCATCTTTATCTCTAGCCTCCTTACTCTGATGCTCCGCCCCTTCTCATCTTTATCTCTAGCCTCCTTACCCTGATGCTCCACCCCCTTCTCATCTTTATCTCTAGCCTCCTTACTCTGATGCTCCGCCCCTTCTCATCTTTATCTCTAGCCTCCTTACCCTGACGCTCCGCCCCCTTCTCATCTTTATCTCTAGCCTCCTTACCCTGACGCTCCGCCCCCTTCTCATCTTTATCTCTAGCCTCCTTACCCTGAGGCTCCGCCCCTTCTCATCTTTATCTCTAGCCTCCTTACCCTGATGCTCCACCCCCTTCTCATCTTTATCTCTAGCCTCCTTAGTCTGATGCTCCGCCCCTTCTCATCTTTATCTCTAGCCTCCTTACCCTGATGCTCCACCCCCTTCTCATCTTTATCTCTAGCCTCCTTACTCTGATGCTCCGCCCCTTCTCATCTTTATCTCTAGCCTCCTTACCCTGATGCTCCACCCCCTTCTCATCTTTATCTCTAGCCTCCTTACTCTGATGCTCCGCCCCTTCTCATCTTTATCTCTAGCCTCCTTACCCTGATGCTCCACCCCCTTCTCATCTTTATCTCTAGCCTCCTTACTCTGATGCTCCGCCCCTTCTCATCTTTATCTCTAGCCTCCTTACCCTGACGCTCCGCCCCCTTCTCATCTTTATCTCTAGCCTCCTTACCCTGATGCTCCTCCCCTTCTCATCTTTATCTCTAGCCTCCTTACCCTGATGCTCCTCCCCCTACTCATCTTTATCTCTAGCCTCCTTACCCTGATGCTCCGCCCCCTTCTCATCTTTATCTCTAGCCTCCTTACCCTGACGCTCCGCCCCCTTCTCATCTTTATCTCTAGCCTCCTTACGCTGAGTCTCCGCCCCTTTTCATCTTTATCTCTAGCCTCCTTACCCTGAGGCTCCGCCCCTTCTCATCTTTATCTCTAGCCTCCTTACCCTGATGCTCCACCCCCTTCTCATCTTTATCTCTAGCCTCCTTACTCTGATGCTCCGCCCCTTCTCATCTTTATCTCTAGCCTCCTTACCCTGATGCTCCTCCCCCTACTCATCTTTATCTCTAGCCTCCTTACCCTGATGCTCCGCCCCCTTCTCATCTTTATCTCTAGCCTCCTTACCCTGATGCTCCGCCCCCTTCTCATCTTTATCTCTAGCCTCCTTACCCTGAGGCTCCACCCCCTTCTCATCTTTATCTCTAGCCTCCTTACCCTGATGCTCCGCCCCTTCTCATCTTTATCTCTAGCCTCCTTACCCTGAGTCTCCTCCCCTTCTCATCTTTATCTCTAGCCTCCTTACCCTGAGGCTCCTCCCCTTCTCATCTTTATCTCTAGCCTCCTTACCCTGATGCTCCGCCCTTCTCATCTTTATCTCTAGCCTCCTTACCCTGATGCTCCGCCCCTTCTCATCTTTATATCTAGCCACCATACCCTGAGGCTCCGCCCCTTCTCATCTTTATCTCTAGCCTCCTTACCCTGAGTCTCCTCCCCCTTCTCATCTTTATCTCTAGCCTCCTTACTCTGATGCTCCGCCCCTTCTCATCTTTATCTCTAGCCTCCTTACCCTGATGCTCCGCCCCCTTCTCATCTTTATCTCTAGCCTCCTTACCCTGAGTCTCCTCCCCCTTCTCATCATTATCTCTAGCCTCCTTACTCTGATGCTCCGCCCCTTCTCATCTTTATCTCTAGCCTCCTTACCCTGACGCTCCGCCCCTTCTCATCTTTATCTCTAGCCTCCTTACCCTGATGCTCCTCCCCTTCTCATCTTTATCTCTAGCCTCCTTACCCTGATGCTCCTCCCCCTACTCATCTTTATCTCTAGCCTCCTTACCCTGATGCTCCGCCCCCTTCTCATCTTTATCTCTAGCCTCCTTACTCTGATGCTCCGCCCCTTCTCATCTTTATCTCTAGCCTCCTTACCCTGATGCTCCGCCCCTTCTCATCTTTATCTCTAGCCTCCTTACCCTGAGTCTCCTCCCCCTTCTCATCTTTATCTCTAGCCTCCTTACTCTGATGCTCCGCCCCTTCTCATCTTTATCTCTAGCCTCCTTACCCTGACGCTCCGCCCCCTTCTCATCTTTATCTCTAGCCTCCTTACCCTGAGTCTCCTCCCCCTTCTCATCATTATCTCTAGCCTCCTTACTCTGATGCTCCGCCCCTTCTCATCTTTATCTCTAGCCTCCTTACCCTGATGCTCCTCCCCTTCTCATCTTTATCTCTAGCCTCCTTACCCTGATGCTCCTCCCCCTACTCATCTTTATCTCTAGCCTCCTTACCCTGATGCTCCGCCCCCTTCTCATCTTTATCTCTAGCCTCCTTACTCTGATGCTCCGCCCCTTCTCATCTTTATCTCTAGCCTCCTTACCCTGATGCTCCGCCCCTTCTCATCTTTATCTCTAGCCTCCTTACCCTGAGTCTCCTCCCCCTTCTCATCTTTATCTCTAGCCTCCTTACTCTGATGCTCCGCCCCTTCTCATCTTTATCTCTAGCCTCCTTACCCTGACGCTCCGCCCCCTTCTCATCTTTATCTCTAGCCTCCTTACCCTGACGCTCCGCCCCCTTCTCATCTTTATCTCTAGCCTCCTTACCCTGAGGCTCCGCCCCTTCTCATCTTTATCTCTAGCCTCCTTACCCTGATGCTCCTCCCCTTCTCATCTTTATCTCTAGCCTCCTTACCCTGATGCTCCTCCCCTTCTCATCTTTATCTCTAGCCTCCTTACCCTGATGCTCCTCCCCCTACTCATCTTTATCTCTAGCCTCCTTACCCTGATGCTCCGCCCCCTTCTCATCTTTATCTCTAGCCTCCTTACCCTGATGCTCCGCCCCCTTCTCATCTTTATCTCTAGCCTCCTTACCCTGATGCTCCGCCCCTTCTCATCTTTATCTCTAGCCTCCTTACCCTGATGCTCCGCCCCTTCTCATCTTTATCTCTAGCCTCCTTACCCTGAGGCTCCTCCCCCTTCTCATCTTTATCTCTAGCCTCCTTACTCTGATGCTCCGCCCCTTCTCATCTTTATCTCTAGCCTCCTTACTCTGATGCTCCGCCCCTTCTCATCTTTATCTCTAGCCTCCTTACCCTGACGCTCCGCCCCCTTCTCATCTTTATCTCTAGCCTCCTTACTCTGATGCTCCGCCCCTTCTCATCTTTATCTCTAGCCTCCTTACTCTGATGCTCCGCCCCTTCTCATCTTTATCTCTAGCCTCCTTACCCTGATGCTCCACCCCCTTCTCATCTTTATCTCTAGCCTCCTTACTCTGATGCTCCGCCCCTTCTCATCTTTATCTCTAGCCTCCTTACCCTGACGCTCCGCCCCCTTCTCATCTTTATCTCTAGCCTCCTTACCCTGACGCTCCGCCCCCTTCTCATCTTTATCTCTAGCCTCCTTACCCTGAGGCTCCGCCCCTTCTCATCTTTATCTCTAGCCTCCTTACCCTGATGCTCCACCCCCTTCTCATCTTTATCTCTAGCCTCCTTAGTCTGATGCTCCGCCCCTTCTCATCTTTATCTCTAGCCTCCTTACCCTGATGCTCCACCCCCTTCTCATCTTTATCTCTAGCCTCCTTACTCTGATGCTCCGCCCCTTCTCATCTTTATCTCTAGCCTCCTTACCCTGACGCTCCGCCCCCTTCTCATCTTTATCTCTAGCCTCCTTACCCTGACGCTCCGCCCCCTTCTCATCTTTATCTCTAGCTTCCTTACCCTGATGCTCCACCCCCTTCTCATCTTTATCTCTAGCCTCCTTACTCTGATGCTCCGCCCCTTCTCATCTTTATCTCTAGCCTCCTTACCCTGATGCTCCACCCCCTTCTCATCTTTATCTCTAGCCTCCTTACTCTGATGCTCCGCCCCTTCTCATCTTTATCTCTAGCCTCCTTACCCTGACGCTCCGCCCCCTTCTCATCTTTATCTCTAGCCTCCTTACCCTGAGTCTCCTCCCCCTTCTCATCATTATCTCTAGCCTCCTTACTCTGATGCTCCGCCCCTTCTCATCTTTATCTCTAGCCTCCTTACCCTGACGCTCCTCCCCCTACTCATCTTTATCTCTAGCCTCCTTACCCTGATGCTCCGCCCCCTTCTCATCTTTATCTCTAGCCTCCTTACCCTGATGCTCCGCCCCCTTCTCATCTTTATCTCTAGCCTCCTTACCCTGATGCTCCGCCCCTTCTCATCTTTATCTCTAGCCTCCTTACCCTGAGGCTCCTCCCCCTTCTCATCTTTATCTCTAGCCTCCTTACCCTGAGGCTCCTCCCCTTCTCATCTTTATCTCTAGCCTCCTTACCCTGACGCTCCGCCCCCTTCTCATCTTTATCTCTAGCCTCCTTACCCTGACGCTCCGCCCCCTTCTCATCTTTATCTCTAGCCTCCTTACCCTGAGGCTCCGCCCCTTCTCATCTTTATCTCTAGCCTCCTTACCCTGATGCTCCGCCCCCTTCTCATCTTTATCTCTAGCCTCCTTACCCTGATGCTCCGCCCCCTTCTCATCTTTATCTCTAGCCTCCTTACGCTGAGTCTCCGCCCCTTTTCATCTTTATCTCTAGCCTCCTTACCCTGAGGCTCCGCCCCTTCTCATCTTTATCTCTAGCCTCCTTACCCTGATGCTCCACCCCCTTCTCATCTTTATCTCTAGCCTCCTTACTCTGATGCTCTGCCCCTTCTCATCTTTATCTCTAGCCTCCTTACTCTGATGCTCCGCCCCTTCTCATCTTTATCTCTAGCCTCCTTACCCTGATGCTCCACCCCCTTCTCATCTTTATCTCTAGCCTCCTTACTCTGATGCTCCGCCCCTTCTCATCTTTATCTCTAGCCTCCTTACCCTGACACTCCGCCCCCTTCTCATCTTTATCTCTAGCCTCCTTACCCTGACGCTCCGCCCCCTTCTCATCTTTATCTCTAGCCTCCTTACCCTGAGGCTCCGCCCCTTCTCATCTTTATCTCTAGCCTCCTTACCCTGATGCTCCACCCCCTTCTCATCTTTATCTCTAGCCTCCTTAGTCTGATGCTCCGCCCCTTCTCATCTTTATCTCTAGCCTCCTTACCCTGATGCTCCGCCCCCTTCTCATCTTTATCTCTAGCCTCCTTACTCTGATGCTCCGCCCCTTCTCATCTTTATCTCTAGCCTCCTTACCCTGACGCTCCACCCCCTTCTCATCTTTATCTCTAGCCTCCTTACTCTGATGCTCCGCCCCTTCTCATCTTTATCTCTAGCCTCCTTACCCTGATGCTCCACCCCCTTCTCATCTTTATCTCTAGCCTCCTTACTCTGATGCTCCGCCCCTTCTCATCTTTATCTCTAGCCTCCTTACCCTGACGCTCCGCCCCCTTCTCATCTTTATCTCTAGCCTCCTTACCCTGATGCTCCTCCCCTTCTCATCTTTATCTCTAGCCTCCTTACCCTGATGCTCCTCCCCCTACTCATCTTTATCTCTAGCCTCCTTACCCTGATGCTCCGCCCCCTTCTCATCTTTATCTCTAGCCTCCTTACCCTGACGCTCCGCCCCCTTCTCATCTTTATCTCTAGCCTCCTTACCCTGAGTCTCCTCCCCTTCTCATCTTTATCTCTAGCCTCCTTACCCTGAGGCTCCTCCCCTTCTCATCTTTATCTCTAGCCTCCTTACCCTGATGCTCCGCCCTTCTCATCTTTATCTCTAGCCTCCTTACCCTGATGCTCCGCCCCTTCTCATCTTTATATCTAGCCACCTTACCCTGAGGCTCCGCCCCTTCTCATCTTTATCTCTAGCCTCCTTACCCTGAGTCTCCTCCCCCTTCTCATCTTTATCTCTAGCCTCCTTACTCTGATGCTCCGCCCCTTCTCATCTTTATCTCTAGCCTCCTTACCCTGACGCTCCGCCCCCTTCTCATCTTTATCTCTAGCCTCCTTACCCTGAGTCTCCTCCCCCTTCTCATCATTATCTCTAGCCTCCTTACTCTGATGCTCCGCCCCTTCTCATCTTTATCTCTAGCCTCCTTACCCTGACGCTCCGCCCCTTCTCATCTTTATCTCTAGCCTCCTTACCCTGATGCTCCTCCCCTTCTCATCTTTATCTCTAGCCTCCTTACCCTGATGCTCCTCCCCCTACTCATCTTTATCTCTAGCCTCCTTACCCTGATGCTCCGCCCCCTTCTCATCTTTATCTCTAGCCTCCTTACCCTGATGCTCCACCCCCTTCTCATCTTTATCTCTAGCCTCCTTACTCTGATGCTCCGCCCCTTCTCATCTTTATCTCTAGCCTCCTTAGCCTGATGCTCCGCCCCTTCTCATCTTTATCTCTAGCCTCCTTACCCTGAGTCTCCTCCCCCTTCTCATCTTTATCTCTAGCCTCCTTACTCTGATGCTCCGCCCCTTCTCATCTTTATCTCTAGCCTCCTTACCCTGACGCTCCGCCCCCTTCTCATCTTTATCTCTAGCCTCCTTACCCTGAGTCTCCTCCCCCTTCTCATCATTATCTCTAGCCTCCTTACTCTGATGCTCCGCCCCTTCTCATCTTTATCTCTAGCCTCCTTACCCTGACGCTCCGCCCCCTTCTCATCTTTATCTCTAGCCTCCTTACCCTGATGCTCCACCCCCTTCTCATCTTTATCTCTAGCCTCCTTACTCTGATGCTCCGCCCCTTCTCATCTTTATCTCTAGCCTCCTTACCCTGATGCTCCACCCCCTTCTCATCTTTATCTCTAGCCTCCTTACCCTGATGCTCCTCCCCTTCTCATCTTTATCTCTAGCCTCCTTACCCTGATGCTCCTCCCCCTACTCATCTTTATCTCTAGCCTCCTTACTCTGATGCTCCGCCCCTTTTCATCTTTATCTCTAGCCTCCTTACCCTGAGGCTCCGCCCCTTCTCATCTTTATCTCTAGCCTCCTTACCCTGATGCTCCACCCCCTTCTCATCTTTATCTCTAGCCTCCTTACTCTGATGCTCCGCCCCTTCTCATCTTTATCTCTAGCCTCCTTACTCTGATGCTCCGCCCCTTCTCATCTTTATCTCTAGCCTCCTTACCCTGATGCTCCACCCCCTTCTCATCTTTATCTCTAGCCTCCTTACTCTGATGCTCCGCCCCTTCTCATCTTTATCTCTAGCCTCCTTACCCTGACGCTCCGCCCCCTTCTCATCTTTATCTCTAGCCTCCTTACCCTGACGCTCCGCCCCCTTCTCATCTTTATCTCTAGCCTCCTTACCCTGAGGCTCCGCCCCTTCTCATCTTTATCTCTAGCCTCCTTACCCTGATGCTCCACCCCCTTCTCATCTTTATCTCTAGCCTCCTTAGTCTGATGCTCCGCCCCTTCTCATCTTTATCTCTAGCCTCCTTACCCTGATGCTCCACCCCCTTCTCATCTTTATCTCTAGCCTCCTTACTCTGATGCTCCGCCCCTTCTCATCTTTATCTCTAGCCTCCTTACCCTGACGCTCCGCCCCCTTCTCATCTTTATCTCTAGCCTCCTTACCCTGACGCTCCGCCCCCTTCTCATCTTTATCTCTAGCTTCCTTACCCTGATGCTCCACCCCCTTCTCATCTTTATCTCTAGCCTCCTTACTCTGATGCTCCGCCCCTTCTCATCTTTATCTCTAGCCTCCTTACCCTGATGCTCCACCCCCTTCTCATCTTTATCTCTAGCCTCCTTACTCTGATGCTCCGCCCCTTCTCATCTTTATCTCTAGCCTCCTTACCCTGACGCTCCGCCCCCTTCTCATCTTTATCTCTAGCCTCCTTACCCTGATGCTCCTCCCCTTCTCATCTTTATCTCTAGCCTCCTTACCCTGATGCTCCTCCCCCTACTCATCTTTATCTCTAGCCTCCTTACCCTGATGCTCCGCCCCCTTCTCATCTTTATCTCTAGCCTCCTTACCCTGACGCTCCGCCCCCTTCTCATCTTTATCTCTAGCCTCCTTACGCTGAGTCTCCGCCCCTTTTCATCTTTATCTCTAGCCTCCTTACCCTGAGGCTCCGCCCCTTCTCATCTTTATCTCTAGCCTCCTTACCCTGATGCTCCACCCCCTTCTCATCTTTATCTCTAGCCTCCTTACTCTGATGCTCCGCCCCTTCTCATCTTTATCTCTAGCCTCCTTACCCTGAGGCTCCACCCCCTTCTCATCTTTATCTCTAGCCTCCTTACCCTGATGCTCCGCCCCTTCTCATCTTTATCTCTAGCCTCCTTACCCTGAGTCTCCTCCCCTTCTCATCTTTATCTCTAGCCTCCTTACCCTGATGCTCCGCCCCTTCTCATCTTTATCTCTAGCCTCCTTACCCTGAGTCTCCTCCCCTTCTCATCTTTATCTCTAGCCTCCTTACCCTGAGGCTCCTCCCCTTCTCATCTTTATCTCTAGCCTCCTTACCCTGATGCTCCGCCCTTCTCATCTTTATCTCTAGCCTCCTTACCCTGATGCTCCGCCCCTTCTCATCTTTATATCTAGCCACCATACCCTGAGGCTCCGCCCCTTCTCATCTTTATCTCTAGCCTCCTTACCCTGAGTCTCCTCCCCCTTCTCATCTTTATCTCTAGCCTCCTTACTCTGATGCTCCGCCCCTTCTCATCTTTATCTCTAGCCTCCTTACCCTGATGCTCCGCCCCCTTCTCATCTTTATCTCTAGCCTCCTTACCCTGAGTCTCCTCCCCCTTCTCATCATTATCTCTAGCCTCCTTACTCTGATGCTCCGCCCCTTCTCATCTTTATCTCTAGCCTCCTTACCCTGACGCTCCACCCCCTTCTCATCTTTATCTCTAGCCTCCTTACTCTGATGCTCCGCCCCTTCTCATCTTTATCTCTAGCCTCCTTACCCTGATGCTCCACCCCCTTCTCATCTTTATCTCTAGCCTCCTTACTCTGATGCTCCGCCCCTTCTCATCTTTATCTCTAGCCTCCTTACCCTGACGCTCCGCCCCCTTCTCATCTTTATCTCTAGCCTCCTTACCCTGATGCTCCTCCCCTTCTCATCTTTATCTCTAGCCTCCTTACCCTGATGCTCCTCCCCCTACTCATCTTTATCTCTAGCCTCCTTACCCTGATGCTCCGCCCCCTTCTCATCTTTATCTCTAGCCTCCTTACCCTGACGCTCCGCCCCCTTCTCATCTTTATCTCTAGCCTCCTTACCCTGAGTCTCCTCCCCTTCTCATCTTTATCTCTAGCCTCCTTACCCTGAGGCTCCTCCCCTTCTCATCTTTATCTCTAGCCTCCTTACCCTGATGCTCCGCCCTTCTCATCTTTATCTCTAGCCTCCTTACCCTGATGCTCCGCCCCTTCTCATCTTTATATCTAGCCACCTTACCCTGAGGCTCCGCCCCTTCTCATCTTTATCTCTAGCCTCCTTACCCTGAGTCTCCTCCCCCTTCTCATCTTTATCTCTAGCCTCCTTACTCTGATGCTCCGCCCCTTCTCATCTTTATCTCTAGCCTCCTTACCCTGACGCTCCGCCCCCTTCTCATCTTTATCTCTAGCCTCCTTACCCTGAGTCTCCTCCCCCTTCTCATCATTATCTCTAGCCTCCTTACTCTGATGCTCCGCCCCTTCTCATCTTTATCTCTAGCCTCCTTACCCTGACGCTCCGCCCCTTCTCATCTTTATCTCTAGCCTCCTTACCCTGATGCTCCTCCCCTTCTCATCTTTATCTCTAGCCTCCTTACCCTGATGCTCCTCCCCCTACTCATCTTTATCTCTAGCCTCCTTACCCTGATGCTCCGCCCCCTTCTCATCTTTATCTCTAGCCTCCTTACCCTGATGCTCCACCCCCTTCTCATCTTTATCTCTAGCCTCCTTACTCTGATGCTCCGCCCCTTCTCATCTTTATCTCTAGCCTCCTTAGCCTGATGCTCCGCCCCTTCTCATCTTTATCTCTAGCCTCCTTACCCTGAGTCTCCTCCCCCTTCTCATCTTTATCTCTAGCCTCCTTACTCTGATGCTCCGCCCCTTCTCATCTTTATCTCTAGCCTCCTTACCCTGACGCTCCGCCCCCTTCTCATCTTTATCTCTAGCCTCCTTACCCTGAGTCTCCTCCCCCTTCTCATCATTATCTCTAGCCTCCTTACTCTGATGCTCCGCCCCTTCTCATCTTTATCTCTAGCCTCCTTACCCTGACGCTCCGCCCCCTTCTCATCTTTATCTCTAGCCTCCTTACCCTGATGCTCCACCCCCTTCTCATCTTTATCTCTAGCCTCCTTACTCTGATGCTCCGCCCCTTCTCATCTTTATCTCTAGCCTCCTTACCCTGATGCTCCACCCCCTTCTCATCTTTATCTCTAGCCTCCTTACCCTGATGCTCCTCCCCTTCTCATCTTTATCTCTAGCCTCCTTACCCTGATGCTCCTCCCCCTACTCATCTTTATCTCTAGCCTCCTTACTCTGATGCTCCGCCCCTTTTCATCTTTATCTCTAGCCTCCTTACCCTGAGGCTCCGCCCCTTCTCATCTTTATCTCTAGCCTCCTTACCCTGATGCTCCACCCCCTTCTCATCTTTATCTCTAGCCTCCTTACTCTGATGCTCCGCCCCTTCTCATCTTTATCTCTAGCCTCCTTACTCTGATGCTCCGCCCCTTCTCATCTTTATCTCTAGCCTCCTTACCCTGATGCTCCACCCCCTTCTCATCTTTATCTCTAGCCTCCTTACTCTGATGCTCCGCCCCTTCTCATCTTTATCTCTAGCCTCCTTACCCTGACGCTCCGCCCCCTTCTCATCTTTATCTCTAGCCTCCTTACCCTGACGCTCCGCCCCCTTCTCATCTTTATCTCTAGCCTCCTTACCCTGAGGCTCCGCCCCTTCTCATCTTTATCTCTAGCCTCCTTACCCTGATGCTCCACCCCCTTCTCATCTTTATCTCTAGCCTCCTTAGTCTGATGCTCCGCCCCTTCTCATCTTTATCTCTAGCCTCCTTACCCTGATGCTCCACCCCCTTCTCATCTTTATCTCTAGCCTCCTTACTCTGATGCTCCGCCCCTTCTCATCTTTATCTCTAGCCTCCTTACCCTGACGCTCCGCCCCCTTCTCATCTTTATCTCTAGCCTCCTTACCCTGACGCTCCGCCCCCTTCTCATCTTTATCTCTAGCTTCCTTACCCTGATGCTCCACCCCCTTCTCATCTTTATCTCTAGCCTCCTTACTCTGATGCTCCGCCCCTTCTCATCTTTATCTCTAGCCTCCTTACCCTGATGCTCCACCCCCTTCTCATCTTTATCTCTAGCCTCCTTACTCTGATGCTCCGCCCCTTCTCATCTTTATCTCTAGCCTCCTTACCCTGACGCTCCGCCCCCTTCTCATCTTTATCTCTAGCCTCCTTACCCTGATGCTCCTCCCCTTCTCATCTTTATCTCTAGCCTCCTTACCCTGATGCTCCTCCCCCTACTCATCTTTATCTCTAGCCTCCTTACCCTGATGCTCCGCCCCCTTCTCATCTTTATCTCTAGCCTCCTTACCCTGACGCTCCGCCCCCTTCTCATCTTTATCTCTAGCCTCCTTACGCTGAGTCTCCGCCCCTTTTCATCTTTATCTCTAGCCTCCTTACCCTGAGGCTCCGCCCCTTCTCATCTTTATCTCTAGCCTCCTTACCCTGATGCTCCACCCCCTTCTCATCTTTATCTCTAGCCTCCTTACTCTGATGCTCCGCCCCTTCTCATCTTTATCTCTAGCCTCCTTACCCTGATGCTCCTCCCCCTACTCATCTTTATCTCTAGCCTCCTTACCCTGATGCTCCGCCCCCTTCTCATCTTTATCTCTAGCCTCCTTACCCTGATGCTCCGCCCCCTTCTCATCTTTATCTCTAGCCTCCTTACCCTGAGGCTCCACCCCCTTCTCATCTTTATCTCTAGCCTCCTTACCCTGATGCTCCGCCCCTTCTCATCTTTATCTCTAGCCTCCTTACCCTGAGTCTCCTCCCCTTCTCATCTTTATCTCTAGCCTCCTTACCCTGAGGCTCCTCCCCTTCTCATCTTTATCTCTAGCCTCCTTACCCTGATGCTCCGCCCTTCTCATCTTTATCTCTAGCCTCCTTACCCTGATGCTCCGCCCCTTCTCATCTTTATATCTAGCCACCATACCCTGAGGCTCCGCCCCTTCTCATCTTTATCTCTAGCCTCCTTACCCTGAGTCTCCTCCCCCTTCTCATCTTTATCTCTAGCCTCCTTACTCTGATGCTCCGCCCCTTCTCATCTTTATCTCTAGCCTCCTTACCCTGATGCTCCGCCCCCTTCTCATCTTTATCTCTAGCCTCCTTACCCTGAGTCTCCTCCCCCTTCTCATCATTATCTCTAGCCTCCTTACTCTGATGCTCCGCCCCTTCTCATCTTTATCTCTAGCCTCCTTACCCTGACGCTCCGCCCCTTCTCATCTTTATCTCTAGCCTCCTTACCCTGATGCTCCTCCCCTTCTCATCTTTAACTCTAGCCTCCTTACCCTGATGCTCCTCCCCCTACTCATCTTTATCTCTAGCCTCCTTACCCTGATGCTCCGCCCCCTTCTCATCTTTATCTCTAGCCTCCTTACTCTGATGCTCCGCCCCTTCTCATCTTTATCTCTAGCCTCCTTACCCTGATGCTCCGCCCCTTCTCATCTTTATCTCTAGCCTCCTTACCCTGAGTCTCCTCCCCCTTCTCATCTTTATCTCTAGCCTCCTTACTCTGATGCTCCGCCCCTTCTCATCTTTATCTCTAGCCTCCTTACCCTGACGCTCCGCCCCCTTCTCATCTTTATCTCTAGCCTCCTTACCCTGAGTCTCCTCCCCCTTCTCATCATTATCTCTAGCCTCCTTACTCTGATGCTCCGCCCCTTCTCATCTTTATCTCTAGCCTCCTTACCCTGACGCTCCGCCCCTTCTCATCTTTATCTCTAGCCTCCTTACCCTGATGCTCCTCCCCTTCTCATCTTTATCTCTAGCCTCCTTACCCTGATGCTCCTCCCCCTACTCATCTTTATCTCTAGCCTCCTTACCCTGATGCTCCGCCCCCTTCTCATCTTTATCTCTAGCCTCCTTACCCTGATGCTCCACCCCCTTCTCATCTTTATCTCTAGCCTCCTTACTCTGATGCTCCGCCCCTTCTCATCTTTATCTCTAGCCTCCTTAGCCTGATGCTCCGCCCCTTCTCATCTTTATCTCTAGCCTCCTTACCCTGAGTCTCCTCCCCCTTCTCATCTTTATCTCTAGCCTCCTTACTCTGATGCTCCGCCCCTTCTCATCTTTATCTCTAGCCTCCTTACCCTGACGCTCCGCCCCCTTCTCATCTTTATCTCTAGCCTCCTTACCCTGAGTCTCCTCCCCCTTCTCATCATTATCTCTAGCCTCCTTACTCTGATGCTCCGCCCCTTCTCATCTTTATCTCTAGCCTCCTTACCCTGACGCTCCGCCCCCTTCTCATCTTTATCTCTAGCCTCCTTACCCTGATGCTCCACCCCCTTCTCATCTTTATCTCTAGCCTCCTTACTCTGATGCTCCGCCCCTTCTCATCTTTATCTCTAGCCTCCTTACCCTGATGCTCCACCCCCTTCTCATCTTTATCTCTAGCCTCCTTACTCTGATGCTCCGCCCCTTCTCATCTTTATCTCTAGCCTCCTTACCCTGAGTCTCCTCCCCCTTCTCATCATTATCTCTAGCCTCCTTACTCTGATGCTCCGCCCCTTCTCATCTTTATCTCTAGCCTCCTTACCCTGACGCTCCGCCCCCTTCTCATCTTTATCTCTAGCCTCCTTACCCTGATGCTCCTCCCCTTCTCATCTTTATCTCTAGCCTCCTTACCCTGATGCTCCTCCCCCTACTCATCTTTATCTCTAGCCTCCTTACTCTGATGCTCCGCCCCTTTTCATCTTTATCTCTAGCCTCCTTACCCTGAGGCTCCGCCCCTTCTCATCTTTATCTCTAGCCTCCTTACCCTGATGCTCCACCCCCTTCTCATCTTTATCTCTAGCCTCCTTACTCTGATGCTCCGCCCCTTCTCATCTTTATCTCTAGCCTCCTTACTCTGATGCTCCGCCCCTTCTCATCTTTATCTCTAGCCTCCTTACCCTGATGCTCCACCCCCTTCTCATCTTTATCTCTAGCCTCCTTACTCTGATGCTCCGCCCCTTCTCATCTTTATCTCTAGCCTCCTTACCCTGACGCTCCGCCCCCTTCTCATCTTTATCTCTAGCCTCCTTACCCTGACGCTCCACCCCCTTCTCATCTTTATCTCTAGCCTCCTTACCCTGAGGCTCCGCCCCTTCTCATCTTTATCTCTAGCCTCCTTACCCTGATGCTCCACCCCCTTCTCATCTTTATCTCTAGCCTCCTTAGTCTGATGCTCCGCCCCTTCTCATCTTTATCTCTAGCCTCCTTACCCTGATGCTCCACCCCCTTCTCATCTTTATCTCTAGCCTCCTTACTCTGATGCTCCGCCCCTTCTCATCTTTATCTCTAGCCTCCTTACCCTGACGCTCCGCCCCCTTCTCATCTTTATCTCTAGCCTCCTTACCCTGATGCTCCTCCCCTTCTCATCTTTATCTCTAGCCTCCTTACCCTGATGCTCCTCCCCCTACTCATCTTTATCTCTAGCCTCCTTACCCTGATGCTCCGCCCCCTTCTCATCTTTATCTCTAGCCTCCTTACCCTGACGCTCCGCCCCCTTCTCATCTTTATCTCTAGCCTCCTTACGCTGAGTCTCCGCCCCTTTTCATCTTTATCTCTAGCCTCCTTACCCTGAGGCTCCGCCCCTTCTCATCTTTATCTCTAGCCTCCTTACCCTGATGCTCCACCCCCTTCTCATCTTTATCTCTAGCCTCCTTACCCTGATGCTCCGCCCTTCTCATCTTTATCTCTAGCCTCCTTACCCTGATGCTCCGCCCCTTCTCATCTTTATATCTAGCCACCATACCCTGAGGCTCCGCCCCTTCTCATCTTTATCTCTAGCCTCCTTACCCTGAGTCTCCTCCCCCTTCTCATCTTTATCTCTAGCCTCCTTACTCTGATGCTCCGCCCCTTCTCATCTTTATCTCTAGCCTCCTTACCCTGATGCTCCGCCCCCTTCTCATCTTTATCTCTAGCCTCCTTACCCTGAGTCTCCTCCCCCTTCTCATCATTATCTCTAGCCTCCTTACTCTGATGCTCCGCCCCTTCTCATCTTTATCTCTAGCCTCCTTACCCTGACGCTCCGCCCCTTCTCATCTTTATCTCTAGCCTCCTTACCCTGATGCTCCTCCCCTTCTCATCTTTAACTCTAGCCTCCTTACCCTGATGCTCCTCCCCCTACTCATCTTTATCTCTAGCCTCCTTACCCTGATGCTCCGCCCCCTTCTCATCTTTATCTCTAGCCTCCTTACTCTGATGCTCCGCCCCTTCTCATCTTTATCTCTAGCCTCCTTACCCTGATGCTCCGCCCCTTCTCATCTTTATCTCTAGCCTCCTTACCCTGAGTCTCCTCCCCCTTCTCATCTTTATCTCTAGCCTCCTTACTCTGATGCTCCGCCCCTTCTCATCTTTATCTCTAGCCTCCTTACCCTGACGCTCCGCCCCCTTCTCATCTTTATCTCTAGCCTCCTTACCCTGAGTCTCCTCCCCCTTCTCATCATTATCTCTAGCCTCCTTACTCTGATGCTCCGCCCCTTCTCATCTTTATCTCTAGCCTCCTTACCCTGACGCTCCGCCCCTTCTCATCTTTATCTCTAGCCTCCTTACCCTGATGCTCCTCCCCTTCTCATCTTTATCTCTAGCCTCCTTACCCTGATGCTCCTCCCCCTACTCATCTTTATCTCTAGCCTCCTTACCCTGATGCTCCGCCCCCTTCTCATCTTTATCTCTAGCCTCCTTACCCTGATGCTCCACCCCCTTCTCATCTTTATCTCTAGCCTCCTTACTCTGATGCTCCGCCCCTTCTCATCTTTATCTCTAGCCTCCTTAGCCTGATGCTCCGCCCCTTCTCATCTTTATCTCTAGCCTCCTTACCCTGAGTCTCCTCCCCCTTCTCATCTTTATCTCTAGCCTCCTTACTCTGATGCTCCGCCCCTTCTCATCTTTATCTCTAGCCTCCTTACCCTGACGCTCCGCCCCCTTCTCATCTTTATCTCTAGCCTCCTTACCCTGAGTCTCCTCCCCCTTCTCATCATTATCTCTAGCCTCCTTACTCTGATGCTCCGCCCCTTCTCATCTTTATCTCTAGCCTCCTTACCCTGACGCTCCGCCCCCTTCTCATCTTTATCTCTAGCCTCCTTACCCTGATGCTCCACCCCCTTCTCATCTTTATCTCTAGCCTCCTTACTCTGATGCTCCGCCCCTTCTCATCTTTATCTCTAGCCTCCTTACCCTGATGCTCCACCCCCTTCTCATCTTTATCTCTAGCCTCCTTACTCTGATGCTCCGCCCCTTCTCATCTTTATCTCTAGCCTCCTTACCCTGAGTCTCCTCCCCCTTCTCATCATTATCTCTAGCCTCCTTACTCTGATGCTCCGCCCCTTCTCATCTTTATCTCTAGCCTCCTTACCCTGACGCTCCGCCCCCTTCTCATCTTTATCTCTAGCCTCCTTACCCTGATGCTCCTCCCCTTCTCATCTTTATCTCTAGCCTCCTTACCCTGATGCTCCTCCCCCTACTCATCTTTATCTCTAGCCTCCTTACTCTGATGCTCCGCCCCTTTTCATCTTTATCTCTAGCCTCCTTACCCTGAGGCTCCGCCCCTTCTCATCTTTATCTCTAGCCTCCTTACCCTGATGCTCCACCCCCTTCTCATCTTTATCTCTAGCCTCCTTACTCTGATGCTCCGCCCCTTCTCATCTTTATCTCTAGCCTCCTTACTCTGATGCTCCGCCCCTTCTCATCTTTATCTCTAGCCTCCTTACCCTGATGCTCCACCCCCTTCTCATCTTTATCTCTAGCCTCCTTACTCTGATGCTCCGCCCCTTCTCATCTTTATCTCTAGCCTCCTTACCCTGACGCTCCGCCCCCTTCTCATCTTTATCTCTAGCCTCCTTACCCTGACGCTCCACCCCCTTCTCATCTTTATCTCTAGCCTCCTTACCCTGAGGCTCCGCCCCTTCTCATCTTTATCTCTAGCCTCCTTACCCTGATGCTCCACCCCCTTCTCATCTTTATCTCTAGCCTCCTTAGTCTGATGCTCCGCCCCTTCTCATCTTTATCTCTAGCCTCCTTACCCTGATGCTCCACCCCCTTCTCATCTTTATCTCTAGCCTCCTTACTCTGATGCTCCGCCCCTTCTCATCTTTATCTCTAGCCTCCTTACCCTGACGCTCCGCCCCCTTCTCATCTTTATCTCTAGCCTCCTTACCCTGATGCTCCTCCCCTTCTCATCTTTATCTCTAGCCTCCTTACCCTGATGCTCCTCCCCCTACTCATCTTTATCTCTAGCCTCCTTACCCTGATGCTCCGCCCCCTTCTCATCTTTATCTCTAGCCTCCTTACCCTGACGCTCCGCCCCCTTCTCATCTTTATCTCTAGCCTCCTTACGCTGAGTCTCCGCCCCTTTTCATCTTTATCTCTAGCCTCCTTACCCTGAGGCTCCGCCCCTTCTCATCTTTATCTCTAGCCTCCTTACCCTGATGCTCCACCCCCTTCTCATCTTTATCTCTAGCCTCCTTACTCTGATGCTCCGCCCCTTCTCATCTTTATCTCTAGCCTCCTTACCCTGATGCTCCACCCCCTTCTCATCTTTATCTCTAGCCTCCTTACTCTGATGCTCCGCCCCTTCTCATCTTTATCTCTAGCCTCCTTACCCTGACGCTCCGCCCCCTTCTCATCTTTATCTCTAGCCTCCTTACCCTGACGCTCCGCCCCCTTCTCATCTTTATCTCTAGCCTCCTTACCCTGATGCTCCGCCCCCTTCTCATCTTTATCTCTAGCCTCCTTACCCTGAGGCTCCACCCCCTTCTCATCTTTATCTCTAGCCTCCTTACCCTGAGTCTCCTCCCCTTCTCATCTTTATCTCTAGCCTCCTTACCCTGAGGCTCCTCCCCTTCTCATCTTTATCTCTAGCCTCCTTACCCTGATGCTCCGCCCTTCTCATCTTTATCTCTAGCCTCCTTACCCTGATGCTCCGCCCCTTCTCATCTTTATATCTAGCCACCTTACCCTGAGGCTCCGCCCCTTCTCATCTTTATCTCTAGCCTCCTTACCCTGAGTCTCCTCCCCCTTCTCATCTTTATCTCTAGCCTCCTTACTCTGATGCTCCGCCCCTTCTCATCTTTATCTCTAGCCTCCTTACCCTGATGCTCCGCCCCCTTCTCATCTTTATCTCTAGCCTCCTTACCCTGAGTCTCCTCCCCCTTCTCATCATTATCTCTAGCCTCTTTACTCTGATGCTCCGCCCCTTCTCATCTTTATCTCTAGCCTCCTTACCCTGACGCTCCGCCCCTTCTCATCTTTATCTCTAGCCTCCTTACACTGATGCTCCTCCCCTTCTCATCTTTATCTCTAGCCTCCTTACCCTGATGCTCCTCCCCCTACTCATCTTTATCTCTAGCCTCCTTACCCTGACGCTCCGCCCCCTTCTCATCTTTATCTCTAGCCTCCTTACCCTGAGTCTCCTCCCCCTTCTCATCATTATCTCTAGCCTCCTTACCCTGATGCTCCTCCCCTTCTCATCTTTATCTCTAGCCTCCTTACCCTGATGCTCCGCCCTTCTCATCTTTATCTCTAGCCTCCTTACTCTGATGCTCCGCCCCTTCTCATCTTTATCTCTAGCCTCCTTACCCTGACGCTCCGCCCCCTTCTCATCTTTATCTCTAGCCTCCTTACCCTGAGTCTCCTCCCCCTTCTCATCATTATCTCTAGCCTCCTTACTCTGATGCTCCGCCCCTTCTCATCTTTATCTCTAGCCTCCTTACCCTGACGCTCCGCCCCCTTCTCATCTTTATCTCTAGCCTCCTTACCCTGATGCTCCTCCCCTTCTCATCTTTATCTCTAACCTCCTTACCCTGATGCTCCTCCCCCTACTCATCTTTATCTCTAGCCTCCTTACCCTGATGCTCCGCCCCCTTCTCATCTTTATCTCTAGCCTCCTTACCCTGATGCTCCGCCCCCTTCTCATCTTTATCTCTAGCCTCCTTACCCTGATGCTCCGCCCCTTCTCATCTTTATCTCTAGCCTCCTTACCCTGATGCTCCGCCCCTTCTCATCTTTATCTCTAGCCTCCTTACCCTGAGGCTCCTCCCCCTTCTCATCTTTATCTCTAGCCTCCTTACCCTGATGCTCCGCCCCTTCTCATCTTTATCTCTAGCCTCCTTACCCTGAGGCTCCTCCCCCTTCTCATCTTTATCTCTAGCCTCCTTACCCTGAGGCTCCTCCCCTTCTCATCTTTATCTCTAGCCTCCTTACCCTGATGCTCCGCCCCTTCTCATCTTTATCTCTAGCCTCCTTACCCTGAGGCTCCTCCCCCTTCCCATCTTTATCTCTAGCCTCCTTACCCTGAGGCTCCTCCCCTTCTCATCTTTATCTCTAGCCTCCTTACCCTGACGCTCCGCCCCCTTCTCATCTTTATCTCTAGCCTCCTTACGCTGAGTCTCCGCCCCTTTTCATCTTTATCTCTAGCCTCCTTACCCTGAGGCTCCGCCCCTTCTCATCTTTATCTCTAGCCTCCTTACCCTGATGCTCCACCCCCTTCTCATCTTTATCTCTAGCCTCCTTACTCTGATGCTCCGCCCCTTCTCATCTTTATCTCTAGCCTCCTTACCCTGATGCTCCACCCCCTTCTCATCTTTATCTCTAGCCTCCTTACTCTGATGCTCCGCCCCTTCTCATCTTTATCTCTAGCCTCCTTACCCTGATGCTCCGCCCCTTCTCATCTTTATCTCTAGCCTCCTTACCCTGAGGCTCCTCCCCCTTCTCATCTTTATCTCTAGCCTCCTTACCCTGAGGCTCCTCCCCTTCTCATCTTTATCTCTAGCCTCCTTACCCTGACGCTCCGCCCCCTTCTCATCTTTATCTCTAGCCTCCTTACCCTGATGCTCCGCCCCTTCTCATCTTTATATCTAGCCACCTTACCCTGATGCTCCGCCCTTCTCATCTTTATCTCTAGCCTCCTTACCCTGATGCTCCGCCCCTTCTCATCTTTATATCTAGCCACCTTACCCTGAGGCTCCGCCCCTTCTCATCTTTATCTCTAGCCTCCTTACCCTGAGTCTCCTCCCCCTTCTCATCTTTATCTCTAGCCTCCTTACTCTGATGCTCCGCCCCTTCTCATCTTTATCTCTAGCCTCCTTACCCTGACGCTCCGCCCCCTTCTCATCTTTATCTCTAGCCTCCTTACCCTGAGTCTCCTCCCCCTTCTCATCATTATCTCTAGCCTCCTTACTCTGATGCTCCGCCCCTTCTCATCTTTATCTCTAGCCTCCTTACCCTGATGCTCCGCCCCTTCTCATCTTTATCTCTAGCCTCCTTACCCTGATGCTCCTCCCCTTCTCATCTTTATCTCTAGCCTCCTTACCCTGATGCTCCTCCCCCTACTCATCTTTATCTCTAGCCTCCTTACCCTGATGCTCCGCCCCCTTCTCATCTTTATCTCTAGCCTCCTTACCCTGATGCTCCACCCCCTTCTCATCTTTATCTCTAGCCTCCTTACTCTGATGCTCCGCCCCTTCTCATCTTTATCTCTAGCCTCCTTACCCTGATGCTCCGCCCCTTCTCATCTTTATCTCTAGCCTCCTTACCCTGAGTCTCCTCCCCCTTCTCATCTTTATCTCTAGCCTCCTTACTCTGATGCTCCGCCCCTTCTCATCTTTATCTCTAGCCTCCTTACCCTGACGCTCCGCCCCCTTCTCATCTTTATCTCTAGCCTCCTTACCCTGAGTCTCCTCCCCCTTCTCATCATTATCTCTAGCCTCCTTACTCTGATGCTCCGCCCCTTCTCATCTTTATCTCTAGCCTCCTTACCCTGACGCTCCGCCCCCTTCTCATCTTTATCTCTAGCCTCCTTACCCTGATGCTCCTCCCCTTCTCATCTTTATCTCTAACCTCCTTACCCTGATGCTCCTCCCCCTACTCATCTTTATCTCTAGCCTCCTTACCCTGATGCTCCGCCCCCTTCTCATCTTTATCTCTAGCCTCCTTACCCTGATGCTCCGCCCCCTTCTCATCTTTATCTCTAGCCTCCTTACCCTGATGCTCCGCCCCTTCTCATCTTTATCTCTAGCCTCCTTACCCTGATGCTCCGCCCCTTCTCATCTTTATCTCTAGCCTCCTTACCCTGAGGCTCCTCC
Source organism: Pseudophryne corroboree (assembly GCF_028390025.1). Taxonomy (NCBI): domain Eukaryota; kingdom Metazoa; phylum Chordata; class Amphibia; order Anura; family Myobatrachidae; genus Pseudophryne; species Pseudophryne corroboree. The sequence continues at coordinate 73,541 of NW_026968544.1, forward strand.
CCCTTCTCATCTTTATCTCTAGCCTCCTTACCCTGATGCTCCGCCCCTTCTCATCTTTATCTCTAGCCTCCTTACCCTGAGGCTCCTCCCCCTTCTCATCTTTATCTCTAGCCTCCTTACCCTGAGGCTCCTCCCCTTCTCATCTTTATCTCTAGCCTCCTTACCCTGATGCTCCGCCCCTTCTCATCTTTATCTCTAGCCTCCTTACCCTGAGGCTCCTCCCCCTTCTCATCTTTATCTCTAGCCTCCTTACCCTGATGCTCCGCCCCTTCTCATCTTTATCTCTAGCCTCCTTACCCTGATGCTCCACCCCCTTCTCATCTTTATCTCTAGCCTCCTTACTCTGATGCTCCGCCCCTTCTCATCTTTATCTCTAGCCTCCTTACCCTGACGCTCCGCCCCCTTCTCATCTTTATCTCTAGCCTCCTTACCCTGATGCTCCTCCCCTTCTCATCTTTATCTCTAGCCTCCTTACCCTGATGCTCCTCCCCCTACTCATCTTTATCTCTAGCCTCCTTACCCTGATGCTCCGCCCCCTTCTCATCTTTATCTCTAGCCTCCTTACCCTGACGCTCCGCCCCCTTCTCATCTTTATCTCTAGCCTCCTTACGCTGAGTCTCCGCCCCTTTTCATCTTTATCTCTAGCCTCCTTACCCTGAGGCTCCGCCCCTTCTCATCTTTATCTCTAGCCTCCTTACCCTGATGCTCCACCCCCTTCTCATCTTTATCTCTAGCCTCCTTACTCTGATGCTCCGCCCCTTCTCATCTTTATCTCTAGCCTCCTTACCCTGATGCTCCACCCCCTTCTCATCTTTATCTCTAGCCTCCTTACTCTGATGCTCCGCCCCTTCTCATCTTTATCTCTAGCCTCCTTACCCTGACGCTCCGCCCCCTTCTCATCTTTATCTCTAGCCTCCTTACCCTGACGCTCCGCCCCCTTCTCATCTTTATCTCTAGCCTCCTTACCCTGATGCTCCGCCCCCTTCTCATCTTTATCTCTAGCCTCCTTACCCTGAGGCTCCACCCCCTTCTCATCTTTATCTCTAGCCTCCTTACCCTGAGTCTCCTCCCCTTCTCATCTTTATCTCTAGCCTCCTTACCCTGAGGCTCCTCCCCTTCTCATCTTTATCTCTAGCCTCCTTACCCTGATGCTCCGCCCTTCTCATCTTTATCTCTAGCCTCCTTACCCTGATGCTCCGCCCCTTCTCATCTTTATATCTAGCCACCTTACCCTGAGGCTCCGCCCCTTCTCATCTTTATCTCTAGCCTCCTTACCCTGAGTCTCCTCCCCCTTCTCATCTTTATCTCTAGCCTCCTTACTCTGATGCTCCGCCCCTTCTCATCTTTATCTCTAGCCTCCTTACCCTGATGCTCCGCCCCCTTCTCATCTTTATCTCTAGCCTCCTTACCCTGAGTCTCCTCCCCCTTCTCATCATTATCTCTAGCCTCTTTACTCTGATGCTCCGCCCCTTCTCATCTTTATCTCTAGCCTCCTTACCCTGACGCTCCGCCCCTTCTCATCTTTATCTCTAGCCTCCTTACCCTGATGCTCCTCCCCTTCTCATCTTTATCTCTAGCCTCCTTACCCTGATGCTCCTCCCCCTACTCATCTTTATCTCTAGCCTCCTTACCCTGACGCTCCGCCCCCTTCTCATCTTTATCTCTAGCCTCCTTACCCTGAGTCTCCTCCCCCTTCTCATCATTATCTCTAGCCTCCTTACCCTGATGCTCCTCCCCTTCTCATCTTTATCTCTAGCCTCCTTACCCTGATGCTCCGCCCTTCTCATCTTTATCTCTAGCCTCCTTACTCTGATGCTCCGCCCCTTCTCATCTTTATCTCTAGCCTCCTTACCCTGACGCTCCGCCCCCTTCTCATCTTTATCTCTAGCCTCCTTACCCTGAGTCTCCTCCCCCTTCTCATCATTATCTCTAGCCTCCTTACTCTGATGCTCCGCCCCTTCTCATCTTTATCTCTAGCCTCCTTACCCTGACGCTCCGCCCCCTTCTCATCTTTATCTCTAGCCTCCTTACCCTGATGCTCCTCCCCTTCTCATCTTTATCTCTAACCTCCTTACCCTGATGCTCCTCCCCCTACTCATCTTTATCTCTAGCCTCCTTACCCTGATGCTCCGCCCCCTTCTCATCTTTATCTCTAGCCTCCTTACCCTGATGCTCCGCCCCCTTCTCATCTTTATCTCTAGCCTCCTTACCCTGATGCTCCGCCCCTTCTCATCTTTATCTCTAGCCTCCTTACCCTGATGCTCCGCCCCTTCTCATCTTTATCTCTAGCCTCCTTACCCTGAGGCTCCTCCCCCTTCTCATCTTTATCTCTAGCCTCCTTACCCTGATGCTCCGCCCCTTCTCATCTTTATCTCTAGCCTCCTTACCCTGAGGCTCCTCCCCCTTCTCATCTTTATCTCTAGCCTCCTTACCCTGAGGCTCCTCCCCTTCTCATCTTTATCTCTAGCCTCCTTACCCTGATGCTCCGCCCCTTCTCATCTTTATCTCTAGCCTCCTTACCCTGAGTCTCCTCCCCCTTCTCATCTTTATCTCTAGCCTCCTTACTCTGATGCTCCGCCCCTTCTCATCTTTATCTCTAGCCTCCTTACCCTGACGCTCCGCCCCCTTCTCATCTTTATCTCTAGCCTCCTTACCCTGAGTCTCCTCCCCCTTCTCATCATTATCTCTAGCCTCCTTACTCTGATGCTCCGCCCCTTCTCATCTTTATCTCTAGCCTCCTTACCCTGACGCTCCGCCCCCTTCTCATCTTTATCTCTAGCCTCCTTACCCTGAGGCTCCTCCCCTTCTCATCTTTATCTCTAGCCTCCTTACCCTGACGCTCCGCCCCCTTCTCATCTTTATCTCTAGCCTCCTTACGCTGAGTCTCCGCCCCTTTTCATCTTTATCTCTAGCCTCCTTACCCTGAGGCTCCGCCCCTTCTCATCTTTATCTCTAGCCTCCTTACCCTGATGCTCCACCCCCTTCTCATCTTTATCTCTAGCCTCCTTACTCTGATGCTCCGCCCCCTTCTCATCTTTATCTCTAGCCTCCTTACCCTGATGCTCCGCCCCCTTCTCATCTTTATCTCTAGCCTCCTTACCCTCAGGCTCCACCCCCTTCTCATCTTTATCTCTAGCCTCCTTACCCTGATGCTCCGCCCCTTCTCATCTTTATCTCTAGCCTCCTTACCCTGACGCTCCGCCCCCTTCTCATCTTTATCTCTAGCCTCCTTACGCTGAGTCTCCGCCCCTTTTCATCTTTATCTCTAGCCTCCTTACCCTGAGGCTCCTCCCCTTATCATCTTTATCTCTAGCCTCCTTACCCTGATGCTCCGCCCTTCTCATCTTTATCTCTAGCCTCCTTACCCTGATGCTCCGCCCCTTCTCATCTTTATATCTAGCCACCTTACCCTGAGGCTCCGCCCCTTCTCATCTTTATCTCTAGCCTCCTTACCCTGAGTCTCCTCCCCCTTCTCATCTTTATCTCTAGCCTCCTTACTCTGATGCTCCGCCCCTTCTCATCTTTATCTCTAGCCTCCTTACCCTGACGCTCCGCCCCCTTCTCATCTTTATCTCTAGCCTCCTTACCCTGAGTCTCCTCCCCCTTCTCATCATTATCTCTAGCCTCCTTACTCTGATGCTCCGCCCCTTCTCATCTTTATCTCTAGCCTCCTTACCCTGACGCTCCGCCCCCTTCTCATCTTTATCTCTAGCCTCCTTACCCTGATGCTCCTCCCCTTCTCATCTTTATCTCTAGCCTCCTTACCCTGATGCTCCTCCCCCTACTCATCTTTATCTCTAGCCTCCTTACCCTGATGCTCCGCCCCCTTCTCATCTTTATCTCTAGCCTCCTTACCCTGATGCTCCGCCCCCTTCTCATCTTTATCTCTAGCCTCCTTACCCTGATGCTCCGCCCCTTCTCATCTTTATCTCTAGCCTCCTTACCCTGATGCTCCGCCCCTTCTCATCTTTATCTCTAGCCTCCTTACCCTGAGGCTCCTCCCCCTTCTCATCTTTATCTCTAGCCTCCTTACCCTGAGGCTCCTCCCCTTCTCATCTTTATCTCTAGCCTCCTTACCCTGATGCTCCGCCCCTTCTCATCTTTATCTCTAGCCTCCTTACCCTGAGGCTCCTCCCCCTTCTCATCTTTATCTCTAGCCTCCTTACCCTGAGGCTCCTCCCCTTCTCATCTTTATCTCTAGCCTCCTTACCCTGACGCTCCGCCCCCTTCTCATCTTTATCTCTAGCCTCCTTACGCTGAGTCTCCGCCCCTTTTCATCTTTATCTCTAGCCTCCTTACCCTGAGGCTCCGCCCCTTCTCATCTTTATCTCTAGCCTCCTTACCCTGATGCTCCACCCCCTTCTCATCTTTATCTCTAGCCTCCTTACTCTGATGCTCCGCCCCTTCTCATCTTTATCTCTAGCCTCCTTACCCTGATGCTCCACCCCCTTCTCATCTTTATCTCTAGCCTCCTTACTCTGATGCTCCGCCCCTTCTCATCTTTATCTCTAGCCTCCTTACCCTGATGCTCCGCCCCTTCTCATCTTTATCTCTAGCCTCCTTACCCTGAGGCTCCTCCCCCTTCTCATCTTTATCTCTAGCCTCCTTACCCTGAGGCTCCTCCCCTTCTCATCTTTATCTCTAGCCTCCTTACCCTGACGCTCCGCCCCCTTCTCATCTTTATCTCTAGCCTCCTTACCCTGATGCTCCGCCCCTTCTCATCTTTATATCTAGCCACCTTACCCTGATGCTCCGCCCTTCTCATCTTTATCTCTAGCCTCCTTACCCTGATGCTCCGCCCCTTCTCATCTTTATATCTAGCCACCTTACCCTGAGGCTCCGCCCCTTCTCATCTTTATCTCTAGCCTCCTTACCCTGAGTCTCCTCCCCCTTCTCATCTTTATCTCTAGCCTCCTTACTCTGATGCTCCGCCCCTTCTCATCTTTATCTCTAGCCTCCTTACCCTGACGCTCCGCCCCCTTCTCATCTTTATCTCTAGCCTCCTTACCCTGAGTCTCCTCCCCCTTCTCATCATTATCTCTAGCCTCCTTACTCTGATGCTCCGCCCCTTCTCATCTTTATCTCTAGCCTCCTTACCCTGACGCTCCGCCCCCTTCTCATCTTTATCTCTAGCCTCCTTACCCTGATGCTCCTCCCCTTCTCATCTTTATCTCTAGCCTCCTTACCCTGATGCTCCTCCCCCTACTCATCTTTATCTCTAGCCTCCTTACCCTGATGCTCCGCCCCCTTCTCATCTTTATGTCTAGCCTCCTTACCCTGATGCTCCACCCCCTTCTCATCTTTATCTCTAGCCTCCTTACTCTGATGCTCCGCCCCTTCTCATCTTTATCTCTAGCCTCCTTACCCTGATGCTCCGCCCCTTCTCATCTTTATCTCTAGCCTCCTTACCCTGAGTCTCCTCCCCCTTCTCATCTTTATCTCTAGCCTCCTTACTCTGATGCTCCGCCCCTTCTCATCTTTATCTCTAGCCTCCTTACCCTGACGCTCCGCCCCCTTCTCATCTTTATCTCTAGCCTCCTTACCCTGAGTCTCCTCCCCCTTCTCATCATTATCTCTAGCCTCCTTACTCTGATGCTCCGCCCCTTCTCATCTTTATCTCTAGCCTCCTTACCCTGACGCTCCGCCCCCTTCTCATCTTTATCTCTAGCCTCCTTACCCTGATGCTCCACCCCCTTCTCATCTTTATCTCTAGCCTCCTTACTCTGATGCTCCGCCCCTTCTCATCTTCATCTCTAGCCTCCTTACCCTGATGCTCCACCCCCTTCTCATCTTTATCTCTAGCCTCCTTACTCTGATGCTCCGCCCCTTCTCATCTTTATCTCTAGCCTCCTTACCCTGACGCTCCGCCCCCTTCTCATCTTTATCTCTAGCCTCCTTACCCTGAGTCTCCTCCCCCTTCTCATCATTATCTCTAGCCTCCTTACTCTGATGCTCCGCCCCTTCTCATCTTTATCTCTAGCCTCCTTACCCTGACGCTCCGCCCCCTTCTCATCTTTATCTCTAGCCTCCTTACCCTGATGCTCCTCCCCTTCTCATCTTTATCTCTAGCCTCCTTACCCTGATGCTCCTCCCCCTACTCATCTTTATCTCTAGCCTCCTTACCCTGATGCTCCGCCCCCTTCTCATCTTTATCTCTAGCCTCCTTACCCTGATGCTCCGCCCCCTTCTCATCTTTATCTCTAGCCTCCTTACCCTGATGCTCCGCCCCTTCTCATCTTTATCTCTAGCCTCCTTACCCTGATGCTCCGCCCCTTCTCATCTTTATCTCTAGCCTCCTTACTCTGATGCTCCGCCCCTTCTCATCTTTATCTCTAGCCTCCTTACCCTGAGGCTCCTCCCCCTTCTCATCTTTATCTCTAGCCTCCTTACCCTGAGGCTCCTCCCCTTCTCATCTTTATCTCTAGCCTCCTTACCCTGACGCTCCGCCCCCTTCTCATCTTTATCTCTAGCCTCCTTACCCTGACGCTCCGCCCCCTTCTCATCTTTATCTCTAGCCTCCTTACCCTGAGGCTCCGCCCCTTCTCATCTTTATCTCTAGCCTCCTTACCCTGATGCTCCACCCCCTTCTCATCTTTATCTCTAGCCTCCTTACTCTGATGCTCCGCCCCTTCTCATCTTTATCTCTAGCCTCCTTACCCTGATGCTCCACCCCCTTCTCATCTTTATCTCTAGCCTCCTTACTCTGATGCTCCGCCCCTTCTCATCTTTATCTCTAGCCTCCTTACCCTGACGCTCCGCCCCCTTCTCATCTTTATCTCTAGCCTCCTTACCCTGACGCTCCGCCCCCTTCTCATCTTTATCTCTAGCCTCCTTACCCTGATGCTCCTCCCCTTCTCATCTTTATCTCTAGCCTCCTTACCCTGATGCTCCTCCCCCTACTCATCTTTATCTCTAGCCTCCTTACCCTGATGCTCCGCCCCCTTCTCATCTTTATCTCTAGCCTCCTTACCCTGATGCTCCGCCCCCTTCTCATCTTTATCTCTAGCCTCCTTACCCTGAGGCTCCACCCCCTTCTCATCTTTATCTCTAGCCTCCTTACCCTGATGCTCCACCCCCTTCTCATCTTTATCTCTAGCCTCCTTACTCTGATGCTCCGCCCCTTCTCATCTTTATCTCTAGCCTCCTTACTCTGATGCTCCGCCCCTTCTCATCTTTATCTCTAGCCTCCTTACCCTGATGCTCCACCCCCTTCTCATCTTTATCTCTAGCCTCCTTACTCTGATGCTCCGCCCCTTCTCATCTTTATCTCTAGCCTCCTTACCCTGACGCTCCGCCCCCTTCTCATCTTTATCTCTAGCCTCCTTACCCTGACGCTCCGCCCCCTTCTCATCTTTATCTCTAGCCTCCTTACCCTGATGCTCCTCCCCTTCTCATCTTTATCTCTAGCCTCCTTACCCTGATGCTCCTCCCCCTACTCATCTTTATCTCTAGCCTCCTTACCCTGATGCTCCGCCCCCTTCTCATCTTTATCTCTAGCCTCCTTACCCTGATGCTCCGCCCCCTTCTCATCTTTATCTCTAGCCTCCTTACCCTGAGGCTCCACCCCCTTCTCATCTTTATCTCTAGCCTCCTTACCCTGATGCTCCACCCCCTTCTCATCTTTATCTCTAGCCTCCTTACTCTGATGCTCCGCCCCTTCTCATCTTTATCTCTAGCCTCCTTACTCTGATGCTCCGCCCCTTCTCATCTTTATCTCTAGCCTCCTTACCCTGATGCTCCACCCCCTTCTCATCTTTATCTCTAGCCTCCTTACTCTGATGCTCCGCCCCTTCTCATCTTTATCTCTAGCCTCCTTACCCTGACGCTCCGCCCCCTTCTCATCTTTATCTCTAGCCTCCTTACCCTGACGCTCCGCCCCCTTCTCATCTTTATCTCTAGCCTCCTTACCCTGATGCTCCTCCCCTTCTCATCTTTATCTCTAGCCTCCTTACCCTGATGCTCCTCCCCCTACTCATCTTTATCTCTAGCCTCCTTACCCTGATGCTCCGCCCCCTTCTCATCTTTATCTCTAGCCTCCTTACCCTGATGCTCCGCCCCCTTCTCATCTTTATCTCTAGCCTCCTTACCCTGAGGCTCCACCCCCTTCTCATCTTTATCTCTAGCCTCCTTACCCTGATGCTCCGCCCCTTCTCATCTTTATCTCTAGCCTCCTTACCCTGAGTCTCCTCCCCTTCTCATCTTTATCTCTAGCCTCCTTACCCTGAGGCTCCTCCCCTTCTCATCTTTATCTCTAGCCTCCTTACCCTGATGCTCCGCCCTTCTCATCTTTATCTCTAGCCTCCTTACCCTGATGCTCCGCCCCTTCTCATCTTTATATCTAGCCACCTTACCCTGAGGCTCCGCCCCTTCTCATCTTTATCTCTAGCCTCCTTACCCTGAGTCTCCTCCCCCTTCTCATCTTTATCTCTAGCCTCCTTACTCTGATGCTCCGCCCCTTCTCATCTTTATCTCTAGCCTCCTTACCCTGATGCTCCGCCCCCTTCTCATCTTTATCTCTAGCCTCCTTACCCTGAGTCTCCTCCCCCTTCTCATCATTATCTCTAGCCTCTTTACTCTGATGCTCCGCCCCTTCTCATCTTTATCTCTAGCCTCCTTACCCTGACGCTCCGCCCCTTCTCATCTTTATCTCTAGCCTCCTTACCCTGATGCTCCTCCCCTTCTCATCTTTATCTCTAGCCTCCTTACCCTGATGCTCCTCCCCCTACTCATCTTTATCTCTAGCCTCCTTACCCTGATGCTCCGCCCCCTTCTCATCTTTATCTCTAGCCTCCTTACCCTGATGCTCCACCCCCTTCTCATCTTTATCTCTAGCCTCCTTACTCTGATGCTCCGCCCCTTCTCATCTTTATCTCTAGCCTCCTTACCCTGATGCTCCGCCCCTTCTCATCTTTATCTCTAGCCTCCTTACCCTGAGTCTCCTCCCCCTTCTCATCTTTATCTCTAGCCTCCTTACTCTGATGCTCCGCCCCTTCTCATCTTTATCTCTAGCCTCCTTACCCTGACGCTCCGCCCCCTTCTCATCTTTATCTCTAGCCTCCTTACCCTGAGTCTCCTCCCCCTTCTCATCATTATCTCTAGCCTCCTTACTCTGATGCTCCGCCCCTTCTCATCTTTATCTCTAGCCTCCTTACCCTGATGCTCCTCCCCTTCTCATCTTTATCTCTAACCTCCTTACCCTGATGCTCCTCCCCCTACTCATCTTTATCTCTAGCCTCCTTACCCTGATGCTCCGCCCCCTTCTCATCTTTATCTCTAGCCTCCTTACCCTGATGCTCCGCCCCCTTCTCATCTTTATCTCTAGCCTCCTTACCCTGATGCTCCTCCCCCTACTCATCTTTATCTCTAGCCTCCTTAGTCTGATGCTCCGCCCCTTCTCATCTTTATCTCTAGCCTCCTTACCCTGATGCTCCGCCCCTTCTCATCTTTATCTCTAGCCTCCTTACCCTGACGCTCCGCCCCCTTCTCATCTTTATCTCTAGCCTCCTTACCCTGACGCTCCGCCCCCTTCTCATCTTTATCTCTAGCCTCCTTACCCTGACGCTCCGCCCCCTTCTCATCTTTATCTCTAGCCTCCTTACCCTGATGCTCCTCCCCTTCTCATCTTTATCTCTAGCCTCCTTACCCTGATGCTCCTCCCCCTACTCATCTTTATCTCTAGCCTCCTTACCCTGATGCTCCGCCCCCTTCTCATCTTTATCTCTAGCCTCCTTACCCTGACGCTCCGCCCCCTTCTCATCTTTATCTCTAGCCTCCTTACGCTGAGTCTCCGCCCCTTTTCATCTTTATCTCTAGCCTCCTTACCCTGAGGCTCCGCCCCTTCTCATCTTTATCTCTAGCCTCCTTACCCTGATGCTCCACCCCCTTCTCATCTTTATCTCTAGCCTCCTTACTCTGATGCTCCGCCCCTTCTCATCTTTATCTCTAGCCTCCTTACCCTGATGCTCCTCCCCCTACTCATCTTTATCTCTAGCCTCCTTACCCTGATGCTCCGCCCCCTTCTCATCTTTATCTCTAGCCTCCTTACCCTGATGCTCCGCCCCCTTCTCATCTTTATCTCTAGCCTCCTTACCCTGAGGCTCCACCCCCTTCTCATCTTTATCTCTAGCCTCCTTACCCTGATGCTCCGCCCCTTCTCATCTTTATCTCTAGCCTCCTTACCCTGAGTCTCCTCCCCTTCTCATCTTTATCTCTAGCCTCCTTACCCTGAGGCTCCTCCCCTTCTCATCTTTATCTCTAGCCTCCTTACCCTGATGCTCCGCCCTTCTCATCTTTATCTCTAGCCTCCTTACCCTGATGCTCCGCCCCTTCTCATCTTTATATCTAGCCACCATACCCTGAGGCTCCGCCCCTTCTCATCTTTATCTCTAGCCTCCTTACCCTGAGTCTCCTCCCCCTTCTCATCTTTATCTCTAGCCTCCTTACTCTGATGCTCCGCCCCTTCTCATCTTTATCTCTAGCCTCCTTACCCTGATGCTCCGCCCCCTTCTCATCTTTATCTCTAGCCTCCTTACCCTGAGTCTCCTCCCCCTTCTCATCATTATCTCTAGCCTCCTTACTCTGATGCTCCGCCCCTTCTCATCTTTATCTCTAGCCTCCTTACCCTGACGCTCCGCCCCTTCTCATCTTTATCTCTAGCCTCCTTACCCTGATGCTCCTCCCCTTCTCATCTTTAACTCTAGCCTCCTTACCCTGATGCTCCTCCCCCTACTCATCTTTATCTCTAGCCTCCTTACCCTGATGCTCCGCCCCCTTCTCATCTTTATCTCTAGCCTCCTTACTCTGATGCTCCGCCCCTTCTCATCTTTATCTCTAGCCTCCTTACCCTGATGCTCCGCCCCTTCTCATCTTTATCTCTAGCCTCCTTACCCTGAGTCTCCTCCCCCTTCTCATCTTTATCTCTAGCCTCCTTACTCTGATGCTCCGCCCCTTCTCATCTTTATCTCTAGCCTCCTTACCCTGACGCTCCGCCCCCTTCTCATCTTTATCTCTAGCCTCCTTACCCTGAGTCTCCTCCCCCTTCTCATCATTATCTCTAGCCTCCTTACTCTGATGCTCCGCCCCTTCTCATCTTTATCTCTAGCCTCCTTACCCTGACGCTCCGCCCCTTCTCATCTTTATCTCTAGCCTCCTTACCCTGATGCTCCTCCCCTTCTCATCTTTATCTCTAGCCTCCTTACCCTGATGCTCCTCCCCCTACTCATCTTTATCTCTAGCCTCCTTACCCTGATGCTCCGCCCCCTTCTCATCTTTATCTCTAGCCTCCTTACCCTGATGCTCCACCCCCTTCTCATCTTTATCTCTAGCCTCCTTACTCTGATGCTCCGCCCCTTCTCATCTTTATCTCTAGCCTCCTTAGCCTGATGCTCCGCCCCTTCTCATCTTTATCTCTAGCCTCCTTACCCTGAGTCTCCTCCCCCTTCTCATCTTTATCTCTAGCCTCCTTACTCTGATGCTCCGCCCCTTCTCATCTTTATCTCTAGCCTCCTTACCCTGACGCTCCGCCCCCTTCTCATCTTTATCTCTAGCCTCCTTACCCTGAGTTTCCTCCCCCTTCTCATCATTATCTCTAGCCTCCTTACTCTGATGCTCCGCCCCTTCTCATCTTTATCTCTAGCCTCCTTACCCTGACGCTCCGCCCCCTTCTCATCTTTATCTCTAGCCTCCTTACCCTGATGCTCCACCCCCTTCTCATCTTTATCTCTAGCCTCCTTACTCTGATGCTCCGCCCCTTCTCATCTTTATCTCTAGCCTCCTTACCCTGATGCTCCACCCCCTTCTCATCTTTATCTCTAGCCTCCTTACTCTGATGCTCCGCCCCTTCTCATCTTTATCTCTAGCCTCCTTACCCTGACGCTCCGCCCCCTTCTCATCTTTATCTCTAGCCTCCTTACCCTGAGTCTCCTCCCCCTTCTCATCATTATCTCTAGCCTCCTTACTCTGATGCTCCGCCCCTTCTCATCTTTATCTCTAGCCTCCTTACCCTGACGCTCCGCCCCCTTCTCATCTTTATCTCTAGCCTCCTTACCCTGATGCTCCTCCCCTTCTCATCTTTATCTCTAGCCTCCTTACCCTGATGCTCCTCCCCCTACTCATCTTTATCTCTAGCCTCCTTACTCTGATGCTCCGCCCCTTTTCATCTTTATCTCTAGCCTCCTTACCCTGAGGCTCCGCCCCTTCTCATCTTTATCTCTAGCCTCCTTACCCTGATGCTCCACCCCCTTCTCATCTTTATCTCTAGCCTCCTTACTCTGATGCTCCGCCCCTTCTCATCTTTATCTCTAGCCTCCTTACTCTGATGCTCCGCCCCTTCTCATCTTTATCTCTAGCCTCCTTACCCTGATGCTCCACCCCCTTCTCATCTTTATCTCTAGCCTCCTTACTCTGATGCTCCGCCCCTTCTCATCTTTATCTCTAGCCTCCTTACCCTGACGCTCCGCCCCCTTCTCATCTTTATCTCTAGCCTCCTTACCCTGACGCTCCACCCCCTTCTCATCTTTATCTCTAGCCTCCTTACCCTGAGGCTCCGCCCCTTCTCATCTTTATCTCTAGCCTCCTTACCCTGATGCTCCACCCC